>NW_006800048.1:124085-302670 GCF_000485575.1 Poecilia formosa | reverse complement strand
TAACTGTATGCTTTTTTTTTATAACTATACAGTATTGTTTTATCTTGTGTTGTAATTTTGCCCTCACTGAACATCATATTTTTGGTTTTTCATATAAGTGAGAATCTAATGCGGGACAATACTTTACATTACTGTTTTATTCTATTAGAAGTAAAACTATTAAAGCCCACTGAGAATGTAAAGGTAAAATGTGTTGCATCAGTCAAGTAAAGCTGTAAGCGTTGTTGGGCGGCGCCTTAAAACTTACCAAGATCCATGCTTTTGGACTTGCGGTTCTTGATGATGTCCAGATGAGCCGGGCTCTCGTACTGCTTGATGCGCTTCTCTGACATACTCTGGCGGGCGAAGCCCTCCCTCTGGAAGGAAACATCGGGTTCTGCGTCCGGACTCAGAGAGCTGTGGCCCATCGGGACAAAAAGGGAAGAAACAGAGAGGCAGATTAAACATGATGTTAACGCAGTTTACTTGATTGCAGGATAAACATCTTTAAATGTTCATCATGTACATCACGTTTCGCAGCCGTGACTGGGGCCTCTCCTGCGATACGACCGAGGAATAAAACTGACCTATTAATATTTACACATCCACAAACCTCAGCCCAGTCACCATCAGATAATGAATATCGACATTCGATGCTCACACTTGCATATATACGTATACACACTGTTTAATCTTTCATTTTAATGACTCTTTTTAATGAAGGACACCTCCACCTCTGCCTAGGTTTGGAATAATTAGAGAAGAGGAGGCCGTGTGCTACCCCAGTGAGGTGAGAGAGCTCCAGGGTCAGGGCCACTCAATTCCCATCCATCCACCCCAACCCACCCTCTAAACGTGTATGTCTGGAGCGTGACAGAACCCAACCCGCTTCAGAGAACTCCCTTTAAGACCTTCAATATCTCCGTCTGGATATTAATTAAAATAAAATCAGAAGGGAGTTTAAAAAAGGGAGGTAGTGAGGGAAGGAGAACTGTACTTTCTGCATAAAGAAATGATGCTGCCATTCACTCAGAGACAAAATAATTGATAACGAATGGTGTATATGCATTAGATGACTATCGCTGTGATTTCAATTCTATCAGAGATAATATGCAGAACCTGCCAGAGGTTTACATACATTCATTCAGTCAATTACACATTTCAGCTAGTAGGACATGAGGGAGGTATAATTATAAACCATATACTTTCAATTATTCTGGCAAAGAAAACTTGGGTGTAATGTTTGAATTTCCCAAATGCTTTAAATTGAAAACAGGGTCAATATTACACATATTTTCCTAAATATACACATAAAACCCCCACTATTGTGGCCACTTTGCAGAAAAACCGTACTTATTTTGAAGTGGGTTTAAATTCCAACTGGATATTGTACCACTACTCATTATCAGAATATGAAAAGCTCATTTAAATCTGTTAGTTTCCTGGCACAGGCCAAAGTTTTATCCACAGGGTTGAGTTCGGGGTAATTCTACAGCTTAATGTTTGCCAACTTATGATGTGTTATGATGTGTGTCGTGGGATCATTATCCTGTTAGAGACATCAGTTGTGACGAAGTTTCAACCATCCAACTGCAGTTCGTCTTTATTCCACAGGCTTCTGAAAAGGAGGCATGAGTCGGTCCATGTGGGAAGTTGCAAAATTTACAAGGTGCCGGTTTTGGGGAAAGGTGTTTCTGTTTAGGTCAGCACCCTCTCAACCTATGCTGATTTCCAACATAACTGTTTCAGCGCCTTTTGGATCCTAATCAGCTCCAGCCTCAGCGATTCCTGGATTTTTATTTTTATTTTTTTTTTAAACATCTCCACCAATTTCCTTTCATCTGAAGGTGACAGTTGAAGTCAGATGGTTGGAACTTAGACATAAGTCATAAAACACAGTTGGCGAGCCCAACAGGAAAATGTTGCCAAACATATCAAAGCTGGTTTTGGAATATAATACAGTATATAAGCAGGCTATCATTAGGAGTCTGGAATGTTCCTATAACCTCAATTCTATGGAGGATAGGATCTACTTTTATAGAACCAAGGGTGTGCCAGAAAAAAAAAATATATTTAAATGGACTTTATGAATTTGCCAAGAAAAATTCAGCAAGAATTATGGCTGAATGGATTTAATTTGTACAGTCCTTCTTTACCAATCACTTAATGTATTTTACATTTGAGCTACATTCGCCCAATGGCAACTTATGGTTAAGAAGCCTTGCCTGGGGGCATATCAACATGAGGAAGCTGGAATTAAACCTACAGCTTTCGGACGGTGAGATGACTACTCTTTCCGTCTGAGCCACAGTTACAATAACTACTTTTGCGACCATGCTCAGGGATGAAAAATAGTCAGGTTTTTGCCAGACATTTGACCAAATATTACTGGTCAAGCATGTACGTATGGCTTTAAACCATACGTAGAATAGGACCTTTAATTATTACAACACTGGCTTTGTGGTGTGCATTTCCTCGAACTTCCTATATGTTCACGTATAGTGAACCTAATATCCCGTCCTTGTACTTTCACCCATACTCTTTTAACTGTCTTTGCTATCTCTGTTACAGGTGAATGTCTGTTCTCCAAGTCAGGGTGGTCAGGAACAACTCCGCTCTGCTAGCGAAGTGCACAGCGGAGCGGAGACGCATGAAGTATAAACACAGGGTGATAGAGAGGTTGTTGCGTTGCATGAAGCAGCAATACCAAGAAGACCCGACAGCATAGACATCATACATTCTTCAATCATCTATCTGAGGACTTGTTCCTCCTGTTCTGGTCTTGCAGCTTTCAAGCCCGTGATCGGCTTTTCCTCGCAGTTGCAGACGGTTACGTCAATCAATACAAATTAACATGTAATGCATCACTCAAAAAATGCGTCATGAAGAAGGGAAAAAAGATATAAGCCACAATATGATTGAGTCACAGGGCCAGCAAAAATGAAAAAGAAATGCTACTTATAGTTTGTAAAATACGGTAAGTCTAAAATGTCTTGTGAAGGTGTAAATGATTACAAATGTGTTTTTGAAGCAAATCCCCTTAGAGCAGCCTTTGTTCTGAGCTTTTTCCACTTCAGAACTGATGGCACTTGTTTGCATTTAAATCATTCTTTTTAAGGATGTCAACCCTATTTAACAAAATACCTGCCTTGTGTGTAACAGAGGGACTGGTGTCAACTTGTCACTTCGCCATCCACCATACCTGACAATTTTAACTAAGATCAGGCTGCCTCGCAGGGCCAACTCCAGATGACACAGGAAGAGAGTGAGGCGGAGCGGGGAGAGGGGGATGACAGCACAGATGTATTATTCATTTATTCATCATCTTTTGCTTTTTTCTCCTGTCATCATTCCGGGGGCTCACAAAATCAGCTTGCCCTCTATTTTCCTACTTCCACAAATGTCATTTGTCAGAGCATGACTGAGACAGCGCCGGCTAGAAAGGGACACATTTTCACCCCGCATTTAGGATTAATTCACTCTTACTCCTGTTGTTTTACCGGAACAATTGAACACGCGCAAAGGACGAGGACAAAATAAGAGGCCCGCAGACGCACTGTTGCTCATCTACAGAGACTTGATGAATGTGCGACCATTTGGGGGAGTAATTATGCAGACAAATGGTCAGCATCCAGCGTGTCTGGGTGAAACTGGTGAGAAATATGTGGGCAGTAGGAGTGAAGTTCAGCGAGACAGCTCTGCAGTGGTGTCAATTCGCTTAGTGGGGAATCAAATTTAAGCTGGCAACTGTTTTAGCACCGCTTTTGATTGAATATGAAACACACAGAGGAATGACTAAATGCACAGCGTGAGAGCCTACAACAACCTGATGAGAAAAAAGGCAATTGTATTATCAGAACCACCAGCTGTCTCGGCTCCCACTGATTGTTTTTGGCATTGTGGTGCCAATTCCGTTAAACAGCTTTGATCAGAAGATGCATAAATCTTTGTGGGTGGGAGGAATTATGCAAAAATCGACTTTTTTTTTTAGCTTGATATCTTAATGATCTCTTTCCCTCATCAAACACATACCTGGAGTGTTGCTTCCACTCTTTCGTGCGTGTTTCAGGAATCCTTGAATCTCCCCTGGCAACCATTCAGGAGTGACTAAACAACTGCTCATATCATACAATACGTCAGCAATTTACCCAAAAGCTCAACATGGAGCTTCAGTCCATGGTTCCACCAGACTAGCGGCAGCAACAATTAGCAAACACCTGGTAGAACTCATCATGCAAACTACAACATTCCTCAGAGCAGTTGGAAACAGCATCAATGGAGAGCCAGCTGAAGGGGGCGTGTCCAAAGAGGTAAAAGGTTCTTAAAGAGACAGAGGTAAATTTCAAGTTGCCAGATATGGGTATGATACAAAATCAAATTTCTTTAACATGTTTTTGATCTCCTGCGACAGACTGGCGACCTGTCCAGGGTGTACCCCGCCTCTCGCCCGGAACGTTAGCTGGAGATAGGCACCAGCACCCCTCCCGACCCCACTGAGGGACAAGGGTGTTCAGAAAATGGATGGATGGATGGATGTTTTTGATCTGTACAGTTTTTTTTTAATAACAACTGAAGGTAACATAGTTATTTGGTTGTGCTATCAAATGGCTCTATAAGACTGGAAAATACATAATACCCCTTTTCAAATAGTACGGTAAATTGTAAAAGTAATATTTTCTACATACTGTAAGTAAAGCGCTTGACTCCAACACATTCTACACTCTACTTGGTTTATTTTTAGAACATGTCTCTGACCCTTAAGCAGTCAAACATTTGCAGATGCAGTACAGCAATTAACTGCAGACTATATATTTCCCTATAGAGGTGCCTTTTTGTAAATAGATTAAATACTTAAGTAGACTTGGAATATGTTTGCCACAACCCTGAAACATGCGTCCCATTATAGCCTGAAAGTAAAAAAAAAAATCTATTGGAGAAAAAAAACTACAAAAAAAAAAACAACAGAACCTTGACCATATAGCTAATTCTCACATGAATCAGATAGATCATTCAAGTACTGACAGTGTCTTTGGATGGTTGATTACCCACACGCCTCTATCCCATTTTTAATAGTCTTCCAAATCTAGATAGATCATACATTTTCCCAATTTCTCCTTCCATAAGCAGATTTTAAAAGCATTTTTTTGCCAATTCTGAGCAGATGGTTTCCTCTCCATTTAAATTTCTCCCATCATCTAAAATTAACCAGAGCTGAGTATTGCTCATAGGCAAAACCACAACTTCAACTTGCATTTTGCATTAGCGTTCCCATCTCTGCCTTCCTCGCAGGAAACAAAAATGTGTCAAACTGCACACTGGCCTTGTCGCAAAGTGGCGCTTGCTAAAAGCTCTCTGCGCTGACAATCACCCATAGTCACTTTATCTATAATTAGCTTATGTGCGAAATAACAACTTGATTTTTAAAAAAACATGCATAGAAAACCCATCTTATTGTGAATAAAAAGTAAAAGTCCTAAAAAATATTTACATGCGTCAATACCAGGATAGAAGAGAAACCAGAGAAATGTTCTCCAGAGGTTTGAGTGCTCTGATTCAGCTGACTGGATGGCTGAGCTGCTGATCGCTGGGCTGCCCTCAGTGCATAAGGCATTACATGTGAAGTTGCTACAGACGTGCACCAGAGGACAACCAGAAAAAACACTTTTCATTCACCTTCAGGAAACGGTGACCTATTTCAGACCGTTTTCAAACTGACTAGCGCTGAAGTCGGACCGACCGGTGACAAATAATGGTGAAAAATAATAGTTGTTCTTAGCAGCGAATGCTACATACCACAACCTTACCAAGTTTTGCTGACGACAACATTCTTTCATGTACAAGTCATTACTAAAGGAAGATGACTTTTCTATGAATACTTTGTAGATGTGTTTTTAGTTTTTCTGGGTGGATAAGTGGATTTTCTCCTGGTACTCTGGCTCAAAACATATATATTATGTTAATGAGTCTTTCTAAATCATCCTTAGATTTCTGTGGGTGCTTAAATGCATGCATTTGTTTTGTTTGGTGTTTCCATGGATTATACAATTGTGCAATTTGACATTTTGAAAATAAATTTGCTGAATGGAAAAACGCCAAACTCAAAAAAAAACACTGGAGCAAATCACAAAAAAAAGATGGTGACAGGAAGTGGTAGGAGGATGATGTTTTTTTTAATGACTTACTGTGTAAACAAACTCATTCATGTATGATTTTAATTACTCTTCTTATTTAACAGAATTGCCATAATTGTGAAATTGTGTTTTTTTCAACATTAGAGGGAATATTGACAAAGTTTTGTACACATTTGTAATGGAAACAACTTTTGTGGCCCGAAAAGGACTAAAGACCCCCTCCAATGACTCCTGGAGACGAGCATAAGCAGAAACCCAAACCTCTTTGCTACCCTGAACGTATGAAGGAGCACAAACGACATTAAATGGGGATTAGAGATGTCTGCATGTCATCCAAGCAAGAAGAAGACTTAAGTTGACAACAGAAAGGATAGACTGAGTACAGCAAAGTTCCTCTATCCTATTAAGATTCCAACCTCTGTCAAAGATTTGCAGAGTACACACACCAAATCAACTGTTTTTGTAATGCTAGCTTTGCTAACAGCTGTAAAAAAACAACTATTAACTAACACTAGATACTCCCTACTAATCATATCTCTTTTCTCTTGTTTTGAATGTCAGAAATGCTGCAAATCTAATTTCACTTCTTCTTATGCTGCAGTTCCTGAAGAGAAACCAGCGTTGCCAGAAATCACTTGCCACTAAAATCCTTAGCGAAACAGGTTGCATTATCACAAATATTGAGATTCAGCTGCAGCACAATCAAAGAGGCACAGTGTGCCACATGTCGCTGCCACACCCCGAGCATTGTGCAGTGAGCTGGAGATAAACACAAGGAGGGGGACTGAAGGAATGAGAACATTCATGACATGTTTTTAGCAGTGGCGTCCCAGTGAAACGTACTCAGTATGCACACAGCTACAGGGCACTTGTGGCATTTCTGGAATAAAAAAAAAATGGATGTGTGTTACCTGACAAATATAGTCACGCCCAACCTACATGAACTTTTCAGATTAGTCAAATTGTCTGTGTGTGTGTGTGTGTGTGTGTGTGTGTGCGTGTGTGTGTGTGTGTGTGTGTGTGTGTGTGTGTGTGTGTGTGTGCGTGCGCGCATTACGGGCCTTTTTGCATTTCTATGTCATTATGTTGATAACTTGATGAGAAAAGCATGAGCTTAATGGAGCACTGGGGGATCTTAGTTACCCTGCTGATTATAGAGACTATTAGGGAGTCAACCCAAGTAGGCAGTCTGCCTGCAAAGTTTGTTTGCTCGGGTCTGTGTGGACCTTTTTTCCACTTTATATGTTAATTTGTGAAATTGTTTACCAGCCAATGTGTATCTAAACACTCGCGAGACTGCGCGCGTCTGTGTGTTTGTGGGTGTGAGAAAAAAAAAATAAATAAATGTCTGCCTGTATGTTTGACTGGAATCCTTTTCCATTCTGGCTGGTTGACAGCCTGTGTCAGGGCTGCCTGCGAAATGATGTCTCCACCTGTGACATCTCACAGAGACCGAGGAGGACACAGTCTAGTTCACTCTCCTCTCTCTCACACCGTCTCTCCGGTTGTCCGATTCGCCGCTCTCTTAACTTAATAGGAGCTGACACCCGCGTCAGCCGCGTCCAGGAGGAAGGTCCAGACCGCACTAACCGCTGCTGCAGAGCTCCCGCTTGTTATATATTTGCCAATATATATATTTGCTTATATATATATTTGCCAATCGATATAAGTCAGTACACACAAATAATGAAACAAGACAGGCTTTCACTGCCTGCACAGTGAAAGCCTGTCAAAATCTTACAGTGTATTTCTGGTCTCTTTTTTTGTGAAAATATCTTAGCACACTTGAAGTAAGACAAAAGTAACTTTCAACTGACATTTCAACAAGACATGGGAGCTTTTTTTTTTAAGTCAGTAATTCATGGAATATTTAGTTAAAAGTTATAGTTCCACTGGCAGATTTCTTCTATAATGATGCATTTACAACCTCCAATGCCTTGCTGAAATTATATTTGTAAGTTAGCCTTGTCTTGTTATTTGCACTACAGACTACAGCAAAAATCCCTGCAGTGTTAGAGGTTTCTCATTATCCAGTCAAGAATCTCTAGTAAGATGTGAAAATGACAAGAATGGATACTCCACATACAAAATGTTCCTTTAGAAAGCATAATGGTGAAATATTTCTTTTTGCGGGTGAAAACCTCTAGATGACTGTGACTGCTCCTAAATATTCAACAAAGCATTGATTTGGAGAGAAAATTTCAAATCCATGCCACACTAATCAGGTTTTAGTCATAAAAAACATGTATTCTGTTTATTCCACTTCATAATTATTTGAAGTAACTTTGTAATAAGTAACTTTGTAACTTATTACAAAGTTACTACTTTGTAATAACATATCAACCAAAATCTTGAGACTACACTGAAGTCTGTAGTTTTAAAATGGCAAAAGGGGAAAAATTCGAAAGTGATGAAAACTGCAGCTTGAGCAATTAAAAATGTTAATTTGTGTTACAAACTAACATTTTTGTCCTTTCACTCTGAATATGTCTCTTTTTGTTTTTAAATAGAACAGTGTGTTTTAGTGAAGGAACAGTGTTGTAAATATACCAAGTTTAGCAAAATGCTAATTTCCATTCATAGTCCTGTAAAAATAAACAAAATACAAGCATTCATACAATTTAATACATAAAAATAAGAGAAACAGTTAAAACAATAACTCTACACAGTCGGGAAAACCTATTTTAAGAGGGTTATATTAAAATTATGATGACCTTTTACACCTCCAAAACTATGTGTGGCACAAAAATAATAACTAAAAACACAAATATAAGTCCTTGAGTTCTGGAGTATAATACAGTCTTTAAAAGTTAATGATTTATCAGAACTCTGCTGCAGGCACAAAGTTTGATTTGTTCAGCATCAAAACTGGGATCAGCTTAAGAAAAGAACAAAGATCACCGTGAGCTCACAGACGAAAGAGAGAGTTTGAATTTCTGTGAAGAGAGAACGCTTTCATTCCTCCCTCAATCAAAGCCAAGATGCTGCAGCGCTCCTTTTGTCTCTAAAACTTCTCCTAAGCACACACTCACACATATACTGTCACAGAAAAGCTGAAAAGTCACTTTTTTATTATACCTTAAAGACAAATAGGTAGCGTTTCAGTAAAGATCACATATAATGCAGCCACTTTTGTGAAAGGAAAACGTTTAAACGTGAACGTGCGATGGAGCCGAGACGCCAAAAATAACACTTCAGGCCGTAGATCTACTGCAGTTCGCTGCACACCTGACGGTACTGACCCTCTGAGTACCCTCGACTCAAATGTTTTTCCTAGATCATGGTTTAGGATTTAGGATATTTAGACAGCACGGGTCTGAGCGCAGGGGGAAAACACACACGCCCTTATGAAAGCACAACTGCACTCCATCAACTCCTGAGACAAAAACCAGGTGGAGAGAAGAAGCATTCCTCTTTTCTTCCTGCTTTACTCGACTAAATCTGCCATAAATATGAAATGTCGTCCAGCTCCAATTAGCAAATCCTTCTATCTCATTGTTTATTCCCATTACTTGGACACTATATCTACCGGTGTGTTGTATGTGTCTTGCTTAATATCACTTCGACATGGTTCTTCCTGTTTGGGTTTCCATTAAAGCTCCTGGAGGAGGATGAGGAGGATGAGGAGCAGGAGGGAGACGCAGCCGAGGAAATTAATGTGGAGGGTCGGGACCCGGTGTTGAGCAACCTTTAGTGCTGATATGCAAAGTAATAATTTAAAGCCTTTATTTATCCACTGAAACCCAGGAGACAGCACATGCTGGATTCCATCACCATCCTGCTCTCTGTCAGCTTCACAAACTCCTCTGCAACCAACTTTTAGGCTAAAGCATCGAGACTCTTTGACTTTTAAAGCTAGTTTGAAGAGAAACACACGGCTCCTAACATTTATTACACGAAAAGGACTGATAAAAATTTGCATTCTAACTTTATTCGTTTCCTATAAAACCGACTCATTCAGCAGCGCTTTATGGGATAGGCTACATGGGATTAGTGAAGGACAACTGAGAAAATATAGTTTGTTTTCTGTAAGTCTCTTCACAAGGACCGTCCCGTCACAGAGGTTGTGTCATAGGCTAAGAACTGATGATGAGGATGAACCAAAGAGAAGTCTGGAGAAGAGACAATTAAAGTAAAGCAGAGATCAAAACACAACGTTAAGGTATATTTGATGTTTTAACTATTAAAATAGGCAGCGTTAATGTTTTTATAGAGGTTCTTAAGTATTTACAGGACTCTACTGTACCGGAACTGTATAATTTTTATAGATAAAGGTGAATGAATACAAATGTACACCACACTTTTCTAGTTTTTTTTTTATTTGTAATAGACTCTGAAATCATGCATCATTCTTCCTCGCCTTTACAATCAGAGACTGCTCAGAGCTGGTCTACCATGAAATCCCAATTAAACACGTTTAGGTTTGTGGTTGTCTGAACCTCGTTGGGTGTGTAGACGTTTTCCAAGGCATTGTATCTGGAATCTGGTGGAACAAAAGGAATTAGAGGTAGGAAATGGAAAACACTAATTTGTCCAATTGTAGGGACAGTAAGGAGGACAAGAGGGAGAGTCTAAAAACACGTTGATTTAACAAGCCGTCCAGCCACTCTTGCGTATGCACAGCATGTTCATAGCTGTGGCCTTGACTAGGTTGTCCCGTGAGGACAGAAGGCTGGATAATAATAGAGGGCAAAGGTGAGACTCTCCCAGCTCTGCACAATACATATTCAATCTACACAGACCCTTGACTTCAACTATAGCAAGAGCTTAATTAAAAAGCAACAGTTCCAGTACACTGGAGTCTGAGTGACCCACAGCCCCCCTTTCTCTCCCCCCTGGATGTTTTTTTTTTGTTTTTTTTTTTCAATGGGATGTTGGAAGGAAAATGAGAAACGGTATAAGTAAGTCAGAAAGACGATGCACTCTTACTGTTTGTAGCCAGCTGTTAGCTGGTGAGTAAAAGCCAATGTGTGCCTGATGTGTGTCTGTGACTTCCAAACATGAATTATTCAGAATAACCCCAGGCTCCGTTATGTGGTAAAACTCCAGTCCTGTGCGCGTCAACACACCGTGGTTGTGTGTGGGCAGCACAGGTCTGAGTGTGTGTGTGTGTGTAGCCGGGGCGTGAGGAAGTCTGAGTGCATTTCAGACATATGCTGTAGACCTAATCCGCTATGACAAACCTCTGACATCATGAACAGCAGGCATGCTGAGCAAATCCACTCATCCATAATAAATGAGTCAGAGGAAGAGAGGAACAGAGGGAGAGATGGGGGAGACTTTAGGGAGAGGAAAACTTTGAATTGTGGAAAAAAAAATTTGACTCAGCAAGTCTATCTCTGGTGTAAAGTCTAAGATTGTCACACAAAAAAAAAAAAAAAACAGGTACACAGCTTTAAAAAAAACAACAAAAAATATATTAAAGCATTAAGGTGAATGCCTGTGCTACCTTAGCGCTGCTGAACTGCTAAAATGTCTGCCTTTTTTTTTTTTTCTTTTTAAACAAGCCTGGTGCAAAAAGGGTTCCTCAGCTTAAGCGGTCCATTCCCAACAGAGACTTCGTGTTCTGACAAGGTTGATGAGCCTTGGCTTCATTTTATTACGAGGTGCTGCAGCCGGGCCAGTGGTCTGCACGCCGAGTCGGGCACTAAAATCCCATGGGTGGTTGGAGTTGAGGAGGTGGAGGAACTTTGAGCCCCAGAGAGTCTTTTTACTCACAGTTTGACTTCTACTGCTAATCAATTATTTAACACAGCACACACACCAAGACACTGTTACACAAGTTTATACTAAAAGCCGCGTAGACATTTGTGCTCAGATATAACCTTCATGCAACATAAAATCACAATCCTGTATCTCTCTCCTTTGGTTGCTATGGAGTCGTTTGGCTGACCTGCTCCAATTCGGACCATAAATTACACTGAGCCTTGTCGTCCAGTGCGACATCGTTCACATTTTGACATGTTACAACGACTAACTTAAAATTATTTAGTTTAGATTTTATGTGACAGATCATCTCTACTGGCTAACAACTCACATGCACTCTATTTATTAACTACTCAGTATAAAAGGTAATGCCATAGTATACACAGTACTACAGTTTTCAACTTTATATTGCATGTGCAACATCGTACAGGGGTGCATCATGCAGGGGTGTCCAAAGTGTGGCCCTGGGGCCATGTGTGGCCCATAGAGTCATTCTGTTCGGACCCTGATCACAGGTCTGGAATAGTAAGTTTTGGCCAACAATTGATAACGCAAAAAATATGTTGACATTTTTCCTCTTAGCAAGTCAAAAGTCCTTTTTATGTGTCATTAAAAAGTTTGTTTTTTGTTGAGCAAGTAGAAAAAACAAGAAAAAAATATATATATATTAGGGCTCTAGTGATACAATAATCTCACGATACAATATGATGCATGATATTCTGCTCATGATACGATATATATTGCGATATTCAACAAACGATACAATTCAATACACCTTTGCGATTTTCTCAAAGATTTTAGAGGGACAGAGTGATTTTGGTGACACTTTGTTACTGTTATAGAGTTGTTATAGTATTGAATTAATTTAACTGAAAACTGATTAAAAGCACCAACTACATAATACCTCGCTCTGGTTGGACATGGACACAGACTTAAAGTCGACAGCTGGACAAAATGAATCAAAGAAGTGGTGAGAAAAAATGTTAAACATGTTTCTTTTAATTGAAACAGTACAAAGTGTAGCTTACATGCATTTTTAAAGTAAATAAAGTGCACCAAGTACCCTGCTCTGAATAGTCTGATACCTTTTCAACCTTGACACTTAACATTTGAAGGAATCACTCTAAGCCTGATGACCTAATCACTCTCCTGGTAAAGCAAGCAGTGAGTGAGCAAGGTGACAGTTTGATGTTACGATACTTGCAGATGAATACTGATTTTTTTCTAGGAAAGAAAATATCGATATATATNTGAATGAATGAAATATTCTCATTGAATACTTTGTTCTGTACAAAGTTGAATGTGCTGACAACAAAATCACACAAAAATCATCAATGGAAATCAAATTTATTGTCCAATGGAGGCCTGGATTTGGAGCCACACACAAAATTAAAGTGAAATGTTCCCTTTATTTATTTATTTATTTTTTTATTGAATGAGTTTTATGACTGGCCAGTAATTTAAATTTGCCAGTTTTAACAATCAGGGCAAAAAGTTTGGACACCACTCATGTAGTGAAATGGTTATCTTGTTTAATTGGGTTGTCCTTAGCATCATGGTCTACCATAATTTATTTTATTTTTTATTGGCTCTAGTGGCCTTTATTTGATAGTGAATTGACAGGAAAGAAGGTAATGAGAGAAGGAGGAAGACATGCAGCAAAGGTCACCAGGATAGGAATCGAACCTGCGCCACCACAGCGCCCCCTACCACCATACTTTGTTTAACATTTGGCAAAATATAATAAGGTTCAGAGATATGAATAGGCAATACTTCACAGCAACTATTTTTTTTAGTTCAAAATTTTAAAACAACCAGCATCCTGCTTCTCTCCACCAAGGGTTACCTAGAGTTCAACGATACATGAAAAATTTAACCAGTTCTAAAGAACAACTTGCAACCTACCATTCATTTTTACTGGGCACCTCATGTATCCAGGCAACCGGGTTTTCTCCCACAAAGCCCATGTCGTCGTGGGAACTGGAGGACGACAGGTCAGACAGGTGGGCAGGAAGCAGGGGCGGCCTGTCGTCCTCAATCATCACCGTGTTGTCTTGTGGCATGTTCACAGTTGGAGAGAGCTGGTAGACGCCTGCAAAATAAACAGAAGCGGGAGGCATTTACATAAGTTTCTTCAAAAGTATGACTTTCAAACTTTTAAAACTCCATCAATATTCAATTCCATACAGTCAGGGAGGCCTGATAGCACAATATCTGACAAATATGTGATCATACTGAAGCAACTTCAGACTCCGCTTCCTTCAAAGACGCTGTGTGATAAACATAATAATATCTTGCTTCACAAATTGCTAAGATAAAGCATCCAGCCAACAGATAACTTCAGACAAGGACAGCAACACTGTGTGACTGCACAATGAACATTTCCTATAAGACCGTTTCAAGGACGCTGGCGTAAAAAAGGTTAAAACGAGTGCTAATCAAGGGAACGCTGGCAATCCGAAGCACACAGGAAACTGGAACATCCATCCATCCATCCATCCATTTTCTGAACACCCTTGTCCCTCGAAACTGGAACATATTTCTAAAAAGAGGCAGATTGTTTATCAGAAAATAATTTTGATTCTCAAGAAAAGCAAAGACACACAGAGAAACGGGTCGGAAGCTAAACAATTCAGTTTTTTTTTTTCTTTTTCTGACCACTAAACACACCATACTGAAACAACAACACACAAATAACATGCAAGCAAAAACTCTTCTTGGTGTTGCTGCTGTAAAGACTTAGCCACTAGAGCCAGATTAATTCTTTATAAAAAGTGATTTTTTTTCATTCCATTGAAATATAGATGAAGAACATTTTCTTTTCAATGCTACCTGTGCTAACAAGGCTAATTTCAGATGCATACTTCTGAAATGACTTTCTTTTCCATTGTACCACAGCGACATGATGTCACCTCTATAAATTATTAATGACTACTTACAGCAGAAAAACTAGACAAAAAAAAAAAAAAGAATGTCGTTTTCATGTAGTCATTTTAGTTCTTCAAATCAAATCAGAATTAGCTCAAATTGATCCTGACAGGTCAAAGTTTTCCCAACGACAAAGACTGGGAACTGGCAACAAATTACTCTCTTGGGTATCTGAGGAATACAGACGTTCTGGGTTGTTTTTCATCCGTCTCTGTCTCATAACCCTGTTAATGAGCTGACCGATACAAAGACAAACACATTCTGACTGTATTCAAGTACACCTGCCAAATAGCAGCCAGCAACTGACAACCACAAAAAGGACATTATGAGTTATAAGAGGAGCTTAAAAGACCTGCCATCCAGAATCAAGTCTACTATTCCTACAGACTAAACTTTTTTGACACAAGTAGCTTCAGCCATTTTCAAGGACGAACGCCGAGGAGAGCCTCCCTGATCTGTATTCTGTCCCTCCCGACCCTCCCTGCTGAGGACATCCACAATTGCTCCTTTGCTGCTCCTCAGGAATCAAAGTCAACGGGGAATGTTCTGGCACTCGGCACCAAGGGCAGCGGAGGAGCCGCTCGGCTGCATGAGAAGTGGAATTACAACGCTCGGTCGGACGATTCACTCAGGCTATGACACACGCATCAGCCCAAAGTCAAGACCCATTACCAGATCACCTGCTCGCCATTAAAGGGAAGGCTTTTCAGAACTTCCTGTGGCCTTTGCTTATGTTTCCATTATGAAACGGAGTCATTTTCCCAAATCTAATAGCTTAGGAACAATTGTGCTTAATCACTAACAGCAGACAACAATATTTACCCTGGCGTGATTCCAATGAGAGAGTTCTTAATTTGACGGGGGTGGGGGCAAGACATGCACATGATGAATGAACATGGCGGAGGAAAGTCTGAACAGCAATCAGTGCAGCAGTGAAATGTATAGCTGAGTATAAGGATTCGCTCAAGCAAAACAAAGAGGAGGAGAAAACCATGGACGGAAAACAAACGTCACGTATACCGTATGTGAAAAAAAAGAATAAAACGTGGAGTAATTAGTCATTTGTCATAGATATGAGGGCTCTGATGATCAATGTATCTTAGATGCATGGTCTACGACAAAGAAAAAGACTTTGACGTAAACACTCAAGACTCTGCTATTTACCCAGAGTCTTGGGTAAACATAGAAAACAGAAGACAGAAGTTACATTTATTGCATCATTGTAAGTGAAAAAAGAAGTGATATCATTAATTCAGAGTCGCTACGACAAGGCTAAATTTCTCACTTATGCTGTGCCAACGAAAAGTTAAAACTGTGGTTGGGAATCTGTTGATAATTAATTGCTAATTATCAGAGACGTTACTAAAGTCCGCAGTTCCTCTACTAATGTGAGAATCAGTTCTGGAAGAAGTAGCCAAGTATTAGACACAAAAATTTACTACAATATTTTTCTGTTTGCTTCATGAAGTGCAGCGAATGACACGTATGGTAACTTGACAACTTGTGTGGTTCATCCAACCATACAGGTCCAACTGGAGTTACATGCAACAACATCTCTAATAATCATTAAGCCAGGAGCTCTACAGTCCGTACTGTAAGTCATGCAGATATATTGGGGGAAAAGTGAAATGTCTCTGTTTTATAGAATGGAACTTTTGTCACTTAGTTCCATATTTAGAAATCTTCAGCTTCTCTCTGCGTCGCTCTTTACAGTCACTTAATTTGACTGGAAATGTAAATACTTCAGTTACAATTTTTTCATCTCATTCATCAAAATGAATGAACTGAAGTTCCAGCCTTGCTCAAAACAGAGAGCAAACATCCTAGTGCATTAACAAGAGGAGCAAAAGGCAGAATTTTTGAAGAGTGAAGCAATACGACTGAATCCAAAATTATGAATACCTCTGGCAGATTTATGTTTAAAATAATATCTTCATTAACATGTTTATTCTGACTGGGTGCAACATAAATGTTCTGGAGTCACACAGAACATTTATACAGCCAACTTGAATTCTAATAAGGGTTTAATAATTTTAATGAACTTGAAATCAAAAGGGTTGGATTGTTGCAATGTTATAAAGGTGTAAAGTAAATAACTTTTACTATTTAATGATGACAGGAAAAATATACAGTATTTATCTGTACTCATTTCACATTGAGTTATCTTTCGAGATACCTGTCTCATTTCCTATCAGACAACAACAAAATGAAATTAAATTAAATGAATTTTAGATCCAACTGGATGTTGAGTCAGATTATGTTAGGAAACATGGCTGTCCTGCGGGAACTCCTGTTGAAATAAAATATCTAAAGAAAAACCGAGATGACTTTCTCTCCAACGTAAGAAAATGAAATGGAAAACAATCGTAACGCTAACATATACCGCAGGTTATTGATTGCATTAATTCACTACAAGTTAAAGCATCAAATATTTAAGCGTGTTCAATTCAGTTACATTTCAAATATTAAATAACTAACCCCAAAGGAAAATTAAATGCACTTATAACTCATTTATCCAGCGGCTGTAACAGGGCCACTTCAAGAAGCTGCTGACAAATTTAGCTGCATGGTACTGAACTAAAATAAGAAACAAAGGGCGAATGCCTCCTCTTAAATAATTCAGATATGTAAGAGGGACAAAAAAAATAATTTGGTCAGTACGTCCCTCGTTGCTAAGTTTAGGTGTCTCATTATTGCACTGAAAATGTCATGGCTCCAACCTGGAGTAAAGCAGCAGTTTGTGCCGTCATACAAAAGGTTGTATTTTTTTTGTTTTGTCACTTACACACCCAAGAATGTAGCATTCGCTTGTGTTCACACAATGTCCTCTTCAGGACAATACAGTACAAATAATCGCCTCGTATTCTTTCATGACGGCCTGGCTCTTGGCAAAGGACAGCTTTAATTGGAAGCTGGGAGCTTCATAAAAATTCCCAGCCAGGAACACTTGACACAAGACGCCGAAGTGCAGATGAAGCATTGTTAAACCCGTTCACTTTTGCACACATGCACACACGTGTTAAGCGGCTATTGGAAAGCCACAGCCGGGCCGGCGGTGATGCTCGGAAAGGTGAAAATAATTAGAGAAACCGGAGCACTTTGTGTTCTGCAGTTGTCGGCATAATGAGCCAAAGCAGCCAACCCGCAAAACCGATGCTCCTTATCCTCGTTGCACTTGATGCCACCGTGACTGTGTAACCGGGGGAAACGAAGCAAGGCGCGCAAAGGTCGAACAATCCAAACGGCACGGAGATCTGTGGGGACAGGCTCCTGAGTTCATAAAAACCTGGGCTGAACAGGAAGCAGCACTGCGGTTCAAATCAAGCCACCGAGTAGGTAGTTTTACCACCGCTGACTTTTACCAGCTGCTCACAGCCTCAGCGGTGAGAACGGCAGATCCGATCTAGAGGTTTTCGCATCCATCAGTCATCCAGATGTACATTTGCAGCTGTTTGTTATGGGAAAATGTTCTTTTCTAACTTTTCTTATTGGTATAATGACTTAATAGAGGACTGATTTATTTAATGTGCATGGAATGTTGTACCAGCTGTTCATAAACTTCATAAAAGTTGACTCTCGTGATTATTGTGGGGTTGTTTTAGTTTTTTTTTTTTTTTCATTCAAAGCTGTTCCTTATCTAAAAGCACCAGAGCAAAACTAACCTCAAAAACCTGAGCGCTGTGAAAGCAATTATTGTTTTCTACCCGACCCCAGAACTCTTATATTGGCTGAAAAATCAGAAAAATGCTGTTATTTAGCTTTTTATGACCTCAACAATCCTGATAAAAAAAAAAAAGAAATGAAAATACACAAGAACCTTTTATGCAGTTTTTTTTCTTTTTTGTTTGTGGAAAAAACAGAGAGGAAAAACATGAATATTATGAAGCTATTGGGAATAATCAGCACAATTTTAAAATGAGTTCACATGGGAATAAATATTACCAATTATGATAAATAGTCCACAGAAAACTGGTCCTCTCACAAAGGGGGTTATTCAGTGTTTCTGCACAGAAGGCTGTGTTTGGCAGGAGATTTCCCCGGTAACATGACCGTGTCGCTGCGACCTGATGGTCTCACCACTTATGAGCCACCTCGTCCTGAGGCAGATAAACACCACCGGCCGCCTTATTCCAGTTAGCGACCTGCTAAAAAAAACACGGAGCAGAAGTTGTGCCAAGTAGCAGTAATGTAATAAGTAAGCCGAAATGTTAGAGCTTAACAGAATTACAGTTAACAGCTGAAACACATTAAAGTCAATTCGATTATGGCGATCATTAATTACAGTGTTGGAACACAGAATTTCATTGGGATTGTGCCTCAGAGAAAACTAGTTAAAAAAAAAATCAATAAACTATCTAATAATCAGAGATACAGTAGGTTTTACTTTTTATGTCCTAACCTTAAAAATATTCCGCACCCTTTGAACTTTATCGCAAACCAACATTTGTAATGATGAAGTGGACAATCAGATCATAGGTGTTTTATTATTTCATGCTGTTTATACTAATGTTCTCTTTCTGACAATGTCACAAAACTGCTGGATGTAAAACAAGGCAGAGCTAAACTCCAGTTGGTATAGACTGTGGTGTTTTTCAGTTTTCAGTCTGTGGTATAAGGGGCTAAATGCAAATACATGGCTCACTGTTCAGATTTTGATTTGTAATAAAAATTAAAACCAGTTAATGAATGTCTTCCATTGACTTTACAACTGTACCCTAGTTTGTGTTGGCTTTTAAAAGGGCAGTATAATGTATTCTCCAAGCACAAAGTGCCATTTTGTAGCACAGTCAAGTATCCATGTTAACTTCAGTTGCTATAAAAAAAAGCTGTCTATATAAATATATCAAATATGACTTAAAATAATTTCGACTTTGTAATTAAACCCCTTGAAGTTGGGCCTCTGTCTTTAAAAAAAAAAAAACAGGCTCTTTCATCACAGCATTGCTCCACTATTAACCCTTTAACAACGTTTTTATCAGCAATTCACTGAGAAGGAGCTTCTACTATGAGCTCAGCAGATACACAGTTCCAACAGGTGTTTGCTAATTGCTGCTGGCTAGTCTGAAGGAGCTGAGTGGGGGAGGGCTGCTCTGAGGGCGGAGGTTCGGAGACTTGAAAACTGCATCTCGGAGGAGAAGCTTCGTCTCAAAGACGGCGCCCGGTCCACCCAGGTGTTTTGCACATCTGAATGGTTGCCACGGAGATTAAAGGATTTCTCAAACATGCATGAAAGAATTAAGTTGACACTCCAGGTTTGCTTTTGATGAGGGAACCATATTATAAGATGATGTCAAACTCAAAAAAGTCAATTTTACATCATACTGCCCCTTTAAATGAACACCCACTGAAAGACATTCACGTTTGTGGTTGACAAAATGTGAAAAAATGTCATCTTAATTGTTGAAATTTGGGAAATAGAAGATAACTGGTTCCAAGATCCTGTGTAAGTGCACCCATTACACAGGATCTTATACTACTGAAGCAGTGATGTTCTTCCTCCCTCATCCACAGACTGATGAGCTCTTAGACCTACAGTGCCACCTGGCTGCATTCATCCCCACAGACCAGCGCCTGACTCCTCTCTCTCTGTCTGTCTGTCTGCTGACCAGGCTTTGCCCCTTCGAACACTGAACTGCAAGGTGAGAGGATACACTAATAGCCCCACACAATCTCCCTTCTCCTTTATGATTTCTCCTCTGTGTTCTCTCGCGTCCTCCTTCCCTCTCTGACACTTTGGCCTATTGATTTGACTGGAGGAGAGATCATTAGTTGATCCCTGCTGCCGTGGCTTTAAAACCCATACATGGACTGCAGCAGGTAATCACTTTAAGTACACACCGGTGAAAACCAATGTCTTTATGCACACCGGGGGGAACGTCTGGGCCATTTTTCCGGCAGGTTTCCACCATGTTACAGGACCCATCCCCACATCAGCACAATTGATCTGGACATTTAGTAAAATGGGCTTGGATGACAAAAGCTTACTTCTGCAAGAAAGACATATTTAAGATGCATGGAGTTAATTAGTGATTACTTACTGCAAGCTTGGAAAAAGTGAGCACAGGTTTTATTATGAATCGCTTCACCGTGAAAATGTGAAGATTTTATCGCTCCACCTTCTAAAATGACTCACCGCATCTTATTTAACCAAACCCCTTTGGACAGAGTGTTCAGGTAATCATGACAGATTGTTCCAGTAAAGCTTTGAAAACGGTAAAAGTCTAGGATACTGTCATTTTCATGACTGTCACATTTCTTCATGGGACCAGGGGGGATCACCGTTAGATATTCTGGACACAAAGTTAAGAAAGGTCATGCTTCCTCACACAGTAGCACACACATTGTAAAAAAAAAAGAAAAAAAAAAAGCCATAAATCCTGATAGAAGAGGACAGAAGGGTCAGAGCAATATCTCCTGGAGAGCAACTGGAACAAGTTAAACGTCTGAGTTATCTGTACATTGGCATGAAAAGGAATAGATGTTGGTGGAAATGTACAGTCATATTTATTAAAATTAGAATGTTCATTCCAGTGAGGCTTACTTGTCAAGGTTTTTTGTCTCCATACATCAGTCAGGTTACATTTGATGGGCAACAATCTGATAACTCACTAATAAATAAGATAAAATAGAATGGTCCCAACACTAATCCTTGTAGCACACCATCAGAAAATGCACCATATAGAAGCATTACCACAATGTCCTCACAGCAGCGTTCCTCACTGTGGAGCTCGTTGTGTGTACAGTTAATGTCAGCATCAGTGAGGTATTAAAATCATGTCATGAGAAGCGCAGATGTATAAGAGTGGATTAAAGGGAAATTGTACATTGTTTTCCCTCCAACAGCTCACTATTCTCTTAGGCTGCAACAGAGAAAAAGAGAGAAAGTGAGGCCCAAAAAAATAACAGGAAAACTGAATTTTTAGCTCCAAGTTGCTGTTTTATCCTTTTGAGTTTTCAGCTTGTGTGTGTCATAAAATAAGCGAGATCTGGAAATGTGGAAGATAAAAGTTGGGAGGCTAAGAGTTGAAGTCAAAAAGCTAACTGTACAAACCAGGCATGAAGATGCTGCTCCGTAATCATGTTATCACCCAGGTGTGAAATGCATCATTTTTGGTATATGCGTATGAGAGACTATTACCTCAATACAAAAGTTAGTAATTTCTTGAAAACATGGCCTTTCGTGTGGCCTTTTTAGAGAATAAAAACATAATTTTGGTTGTTATAAAGAAATCACCATAAATCCCTGGTGTGTCGATTAAAATCAATGATTATTATTATAATCATTGCTCACAGCAGAAAAAATAGGAAAAAAATGTACTTTTATGAAGTAAAAAGTTTACAATATTTCTGACTTTCTTACGTTTTTTTTTTTTTTGGCTACACTGACTGCATGGTTTTGCACCTCAAGCTCTACAGTACACATTACAACAAACATTTTCTCTTTTTTTTTCACAGTCAAACAAGTCCAGCACTGTGGTTCCGAAACTCTGGTCCAAATCTACGTGTTACTAAGGCACCGATACTTGGTGTGAATCTGCTCAGGATCCAACACATAACGCTTCAGCCCACAAGTCCCAATTTTCACCCCAGCATGTGAAACCCACACCTAGCGACGCTTTTCTATTACAGACAACCCAAGTGAAGCCGTGTGTGATCCAAATGACCTTGGAGTAAAAATCATATGTTTAACATATCCTTTCCCTGGAAATGTTTGGCTTTTTTTTTTTACTCTAAATCTCGATGTAATTTCCCCTTTTGAGGGGAAAATGAACTTTATTGACATATTCTTCTTCAATTCGCCATCAGAGGTCATATTGGAGGAGAAGGCATCGAGAGCGATTAAAACAAAATAGAATATTGTATAATAAACTACTGCACATGGTGTACAAATGCGTAATCCAAGCACATGTGAAGCTAAAGCTGTCAGTAACTTGGAACACCAGACCGTAAGAGGCAACTCCCACAGTTCAAGAAAAATTATTATTACAGTCAATACGACGCCACTGTACCAGCTTAAAAGCAAATGCCACTTAATCAATATCTATAGTGTCGCCATGGTAATCACGATTCCCATATTTAACCCAGTTGCACAATTACAAAGAAAGAACTGTTCTCCAAAAAAAAAAGAAAGACAGAAAGAAAATCAAACACTGTATGTGAAATGTTGGAACATTCACAGCAGAGCGCTGCGTCTTTTAGCTGACTTTACAGCACAGAGACTACTCACGGCTGGGCAGGAACAAGTTCACATTCTCGCTGTATTGATTTGCCGCCAACTCCGATAACTCACGATTAAAGCCAGGTCTTAATTTTTCAGCATCAAAACCTTTCCATTTCATTTAGCTCTGAGTCTCGGTTCATTTATGGAAGCAGAAGCTGCGTAATGGAGTTGAGCGAAAAAGGAAAAAAAAAAACACCTGATTTGATTAGGGGACTCCTCTCTCTTTGGTCTTCCTGAAAACCAAAAAAAAAAAAAAAAAAAAAAAAAAAATCCACTAAGTTCTGAAAGCACTAAATGTTATCATGACTAAAGCAAGCAGAGGTTGTGTATTTGTCTGCAGCTGCATCTGGGCAACGCGTGCAAGGTGTGCACGGCGCCACAACTCAAACTCCGACGTCTAACCTTCATGATTCAGTAATTTAGCGGGTTTAGATACACTCCACATCAAGCTGTCAGTCAAGCCCCGGCGGCTGTGTGTTTCCTGACCTCGCTGAGCCCGTCTCAACATCTGTCCTCTAACCACAACTGTCACGTCTCACGCACCAGGCAATATGTCTGAGTCCGTCTGAAATAACACCCAGAAAAAGACGGAGGGGAGCCGGCTACTCGCTGTCAAAGCCCGCAGACATTTACCATCAAACATCTCGTGTCAAAGCGAGGAGCCAATTTGAGATATTCGCACATTGCACAGAACCACGATTTGAAATAAAATTCAGTTGGCAGGTCCACATTATGGCACAATGTATGTATTTAATTTAAATACAAACATCAGAAGGTGTATTTTATGTAATGAACCAACATAACATGTTAGAAGATATGGTAGAGGAAAATAGTTTGAGCTTTGGTATTTACGCCCTTTGACTCAAAAACTACAATGATATTTGGAAATCAGAGAATATACTGATTATGCCTGGCATAAAAAGCCTCAAAGACGAACATACTAAAGAAAGGACCCAACCAACCAATCAGCATGATGGACAAATCAAGACCAAGGTCGACTTAGTAAGATATTCTGCCTATCCCTCAAGGCACTCTGAATGAATATGACACTTTGGCGAATGTCATAAGAACAGAACAACTAACCTTGATACAAGAAAATATGTCATTTATTAGAGAAGAAAGGAAAATACACCAATGATGCTTCAAAATGTTAAAATGGACAAAAGAGACGGTCAGATTTCTGGCTCTGGGTTGATGAGACTACTCCTGTCCTTTCTTTATGGAAAATAGTCATTGTTTCAACAAAGAAAAAGCAACATTTTGAAGCTCAGCAAAACTTCAATTTCAACAAATACAGAATGAGATAATGTAGATCAGAAGAGACTAAAGGTGCATCCAGACCAGCTCTGTTTAGTCCTCTTTAATCGAGATCTAATTTATTTGAATTGAAAATCCAGTTTGTTTGGGAAGGTGAGAATATGTAATCGAACTCTGATATGGACCAAAAAGTGAACTCTGCTCCACCTAAACACCTAGGAACCGGTTTGGTTAAAGTGAACTCTGTCGCAGTTCAAAGTCAAGTGAAGCTAACTGCAGCGCAGGGCATCCTGGGTAAATACAACCAAAACAAATTCTAGTGATAGTTTGAGAAATGGCTCGTGGTCTTTAACCAAAAACAAAAGAGAAATCCTTTAACTGCTAAAATCTGATGCTACTCCATTTTTGTTTACATTTATGGAGAAGGAAATACAATACTGATTTCTCATGTCTTCTTCAGAGGCTTTCATGTTGTTTCCTTCAGTAGTTCTTGCTGCAGTGCCTCCACAGGCGACTGGGTGAACAGGTTTTTCAATAGTTTGGATCGTTCCACAGGGCAGTGTGAAACCAAAACACACCAGCTGAAAATGTAACATCGCAATTTTGGTCCCCAATCGAACTGAGTCTGCTGGACTATCAGGTATGAAAACATTTCAGCATCACACAGCATTGGTTTTTCCAGTTGTGCCAGGAATTTTGTCAGAATTAAAGGAGTACTAGATGTTGATTTATACACAGACAACTACATACTTTCTGAGGTGTATGCAGATGCATTATAGATGCCCCAAACCAAGCCAAGAGTTTTCAATGCGCAAATTTGAAAGTATGCCTTACAAGACTTCACGATTCAAATGAAAGAAATCTCTCAAAGGGTGCATGCTTGGGGATATATGCAGTAGATATATGCAGATATATTCAGTACCTCAAGGAAAAAAACAGCATTTACACATCTAACTGCATGCTACAAGCAGAATTCCCTTCTAATAACTTGACATTTTCAAAGCCATTGGCACTTACATGAGAAGTGTTTGAAATTTGACCAATTGTGATCAAAAGTCAATTTCTCAAAATATTTCTAGTCTCAAACACCATACTCTATTTAAATACATTCTATTAAAAAACTAAAAAAGTTAATTCAAATGTGACTAGTACAAAAATATGATTGCTATTTGTTGTACGACAAAAAAATTCACGAGGATAACCAACCCTCTGCTGTGATTTTTGCAACACTGAAAACTGAACTAAATATGATACTGATTTCTTCTATCACAAGATCAAAAGCCAAAGAGGAATATTTGGCCTTCAGAGTCAAAACGCCACTTCATTAACTTTTAGTTCAACAAAGTTCAAAATTCTGTACACTTATAACATAGTGCAGAACATTGTTAAGAAGCGTTGGTTGCCAAAGCTCTAGAAGCAGTATATATCTGAACAACACATGAATTGCAAAATAAACGGCGTCTCAAAATACCCCAAAAATAAAGTCAAGGAACTTCCAACCAATCAGCCGGATAAAAACTGGACAATCCACCAATTAGATTTCAGCTGCTGAATATCACCTGTGTGTCGGATCTAGAAATAGAAACCCAACCTTTGCTACACACAGGAGAAGTGTGTCAGTTTAAAAGATGAAGACCTGTCAAAGAACCTCGACGCAGGTTAATAACGGAATAACTCGGGAGGCAGACTGAAGACGTGGAGGGAAAATATCCCGACATTTTCTTGCAGCGAGACGAGACAGACGCGTCGGAGATCTGAGAGCGCCGAGCTTCAGCTGTGATAGCTTACCGCATTGGCAGCCGCTCCACCCACATCCCCAAAACTTTTCCACTTGCCTCGTTTGACATCTACTCTGCAGGCGGAGGCAGATGCCCTTGAAGTTTCAATAAGGGCATGAAAAAAAAACAACACTTTTTTTTTAATAGCAACCCACAGTTACAGTTGATCAGAACATCATTTTGAAAAGCCAGTGGAGTAAATAAACGTAGCTGTGTAAAACCAGAAAAAAAAAAAAAACTTGGATAATTTTAGTAACAGAACAAAGAAAGGAGAGGAAAGATGGAGAGAGAGAGACAGAGAAACCGAGAGAGAGAGAGAGAGAGAGAGAAGCTCAGATGGAGGTAAAGTGTCAGGAGCAAACCTTATTGATCTGGAGTCTTAATTAACCGTCGGATGCCTCTGACTCAGTGTCTGATCTTCCATGATCAGTGGCAGAGTGGCATCGCTCTCGGGGGAGTTGGAAGAGAGTGGATGGAAACGAAACAGGAGAGTGGGCGGGCGAAGGGCAGAAGGGCAACACTACATAAAAAAACCGGCTACAAATTCACTCAAATTTCTCTAAAGCAAATATTCGACTTAAAATCTGAAAAGAGAACCAACCCTGTTTAGCAGTTTCTCAAGAACCTCCTGATTTCCCGAGAAGGGAGGAGGGGATAGCCTCTTGCCACGCTCTGTCGTCCCTCGCGCTGATGCAATCACCTTCAGACCCTGACCGTGGATATGTGAACGGTTCTGTCAACGTTGAGATGACAGCGGTGACTGCTTGAGGATTGAATTGCCAATTCTAATCTACCTAAGAAGCCAAGATCTTGGCCCGCTGATTTAATTCGGGCCAGAATTGGAATTGACCCAAATGAAACCGGTGGAGTGGAGTGAAAGTAGGGGGGATTGGGGCTGACGTTAATCCCTGGAGGGTGGGAGACGGGGTGGGGGTGGTTGAACAGCGAAATTGTGCTTGGTGGAATGTGAAGAGGAGAGATTGGGCTTTGAGGATGATGTCGCTCGAGACCCGGAAGGAAGGAGGTGGAATGTGCATTTTATGAGCGCAGTTATTAATGTCAGGCAACGAGTTCACGAGGTTAGCTGCTCAAGTACATATTCTATTGATCTAAAAAGAAAAGTACTCAGTGGTTTCCATAGGCTACAATTTAGACTTTTTTGCCACAAAAGAATGACTAAAAATGTCAAAGTGAAAACTAATACCCATAAAGAAAAAAAGTGATAAATCAAAATATTTAACACAAAATAAGTGTTTGCATGGATGTTCACCACCTTTAAAGGGAGAGTATTAGGTAAAATTGACCTTTTTGAGCTTTACATGATGTTATAATGTTATTCCTTCATCAAAAACATACCTAGAGTGTTGCTTTCATTATTTTATGCATGTTTGAGAAATCCTTTAATCTACCCTGGCAACCATTCAATTATGCAAAACACCTGGGAGGATCTAGCCCCCGCCTTAGAGACACAGCTCCTTCTCAGAGCTGCAGTTTCCAGGCTTCTGACTCCCCCACTCAGCTCCTTCAGACTATCCAGCAACAATTAGCAAACACCTGGTGGAACTGTCTATCTGCTGAGCTCATTATATGAGCTACTTCTGGTAAAACCTTTTTATGCTGGTAAAAACATTAAATGTTTAATAGAGGAACCATGTTGTGATGACTTCCTGGAGGAGGAGCTTAGGAAAGAGCGGGAGTTTTTAAAGAGATAGCAACCCAATTTCAAGGTGTTAAATTATGAAGTCAAATTTCTTTTAGGTCATATTTGATATATGTGTCATTTTTATAACAACTGAAGGTAACTGTTACTTGATTATACTTTAAAATTGCCCTAAGTGCCTGGAAAATATATAATACTGCCTCTTTAAAATGACTGACCTAATTCAACAGAGGTCCAGTCCAATTGGTGCTAGAAGTCTCACAATGAGTGGAATGCAGATCACTGGAGTCCAGTGCTGAAGCTGCTGAATACTGACTTGAAGAGGGTGAATATTTAAGCAGTCACTTATTTTATGTTACATATTTTTATTTACTTGCCATTGTTTTGCAGAAATCAGATTTCACTTTGATGTTTTTTTTTTTTTTTTTTTTTTTGGGTCCCATTTTGTTAATCATGGTTGATTTGTAAAGTCAATTAAAATGCTAGAATCTCCAAGGGGGGTGACAACTTTTTATAGGCACTGCACATATGAGGATGACTATGTTTAACAACAGATCAAAACTCACCGTTGCGTGCGAGTATGTTAGTGCGTGATGCAGGCATGTTGTCCGGGAAGTCGATCGTTTCGTAGAGTGACTGGGAGAGTTGATCATCATCGTCGTCCAAAGGTGCATTCACAGGAAGCTCCGACATTCCTGAACTGTCCTGTCGAGGGACAGACAACAGCGTATGTTACTCTAAAATCTCATAGCTAATACCTGGAGTTAGCAGGTGTCTTGCAACACCGCAACATTCATCCAACTTATATTAAAAAAATAGGCAAACTAGGAAAAAGAAATGCACAGCCCTTTAACCATGTCAAACTTTTTCATGTTCCCACCACAAGTTTTAATGCATTTTATTAGATTTTTAATTTTTCAGAAAACAGAACATAATTCGTAAGTGTAAAAAAATTGATAAATGGTATACTATAAAAATCTGAAAAGTGTGGCATGCAATAACAATGATGTCCAAACCAGACACCAGCCCATTTTACTCTGAACCCACTGAATAAAATGTATTAAAACAACATCCCCTTGGATTCCATATATGTCGCCATTTCATCTCAGTACAATTACAGCTGTTGAATTGCTTGCCGTGGTTTTCTGATTTGCATTTGTAAAAAAAAACAAACAAAAAAACATCTGTATTCCCGTCCTCCCACTAAAAAATTATGCACCACACTGTGATGGTTGTCACAGTGTGTGGACACTTGCAAAGCATTGTGTGTAAATTAATTTATAATGATATTTCTCTGCTAAGAGATGTTTGTGTTCAAACAGAAACAGGCCATCTTATCTTTCTCAGTGTAGCTTTGTCCCAAGAGTGTTTTTGCTAAGCTATAATTTGTCATAACAAAAATGAAAAGTGAAAAGTCAACCTGTAAAACATGCTAGACAGAGTTTTAACCGAACAACAAAATAAGCAAAGTGTACGAGGATGGACTGTATTCATACAAAGAGAAAGAAAACCTCAAATGTCACATGGTTCTTAAGTTGTGTCATCAATATTCAGGGACGACGGAACCGAGGCCTGAGTATCCATCTCAGTTTAGCTCAGTATTTTCCGGATCAGCAGTGTGAAACAGGTCCAGCAGGGAGTCCAAGCTGGATAAAGCTCCATGGATTTCCCACAGGCCAACAGACAGCTGTCGCTAACAATGAGCTTGAGTAAAGGGACCAGTGACATTTGCCATGTGGTCGATGTTCTGCACTGCTGGTCTCTGAGCCTGCCGCACACTTATTCCATGAGCCACTCCTTGTATGGGGACATGTCTGGTTTGGACACCGCTGTTGTTGAGCAAATGCTGAGCTTTGACTGATAATAGTTTATCAGCCATTTGATTTCAGGACAAATCTCATGGAGTTGCAAATGTGGTTTCAAGGGTGCATTCACACCAGTCCTTTTTAGTTTGTTTCCGTTTTTATCAAACTCTAGTTTGTTTGGCTAGAAAATTTGTTTTGTTTTGTAATCAAGCTGTGAAGAGAAGCAATGAATAATGTTCTGCCGAAAAACCTAAATCTCAGTTCAGCTGAAGTGAACTCTGATGGAGTTTGAATGTCAAGAGGACCAGAGACAGATCCAAAAGCTGGCAGTGCACTATAGCACAGGGAGTTCTGGGTAAATACAACCAAAGCAAACTTGCGAGTCAGGTGCTGGCAGGACAACGGCGCATTGTCTTTTACCTAAGACATAAGAGAAATCCTACATTGGCTGAAATCTGACGCTACTCCATTTTTGTTTACATCTTTTTGAAGAAGAAAGTTGTGCTGATGTTTTCTTCTGAAGTTTTTATGTCACTTCCTTCAGGAGTTCTTGGTGCAGCGCCACCACAGGCGAGGGGAGGGGTGACACCAAAAGGTTTGGTTTGATTGACGCAGAGCAGCTAAAAATGTGACGAATGTTGCAAATCTAATCCCCAATTAAACCCAATGAAAACACCTTTCATTCCTTATAACCTGTTAGTTTATCGCACTTCTGTACCATAAGCTTGAATCCGTAACATCCTGACTAGTACTGCATAGGGACAACACTCTGTTAGCTTCGTCACAAAGAAGAGTTAAAGAGCCGACATTCTGGAGGAGAGAGGAGAATAAAATGGAGGAAAATTAGACCTTCGAGTAAACAAAGAAGAAGGACCCGTGCGGGTTTTGGAGCCGAGGCCCCGGAGCAGCGAGGGTGCTGCCAAGCGGTCTCGATGTGCGCGCAATATGCCGGGCTACGGGGTCAGGGGTACTTATTGGCTGTTTAATATAAATAAGAGGTTTAATGTGGTTGAAAGCACAAAATCTGATCAGAACAGCATGTTGATAAGAGCGAGACGGGAGCGGAGCGGTGCCTGTGCACGGCTGGGTCAACACAATTACAATCAGAGTCATGGCTGCAGCCAGCCTTTTAATGAAAACCATCTCCCAGGAAAAATTAGACTCAGCAAGGTTCAGATTGCTGAAATGAAGACTTACTTAACTTACGTTCTCACTTTTGCTCGACTGCTGTCTGCAGTTTTTTAATATGCACTGAACTTTGACCGTGTGGAGGAGAGATGTCGGGGTTTGGGTGTTTACTTGTTTAAGTCGGAAATTATAAACCAAAACCCTCATTTGACATTTAGCGTACATCTCAGAAAACAGATAAAGTGCATTAGTGTTTATATTTTAACCTTTTCACATTTTAGAGTGTTACAACTAAAAAGCAGAAAAAGATACATGACTTTCTGTGAAGAAAAATATGTAGTGTACATTAATTGTACTCCCTTTACTGTACTACCCTAACAAAAAAATCTGCCAAAAATGACAAATGAATTTTTTAGCCAACATGCACAATGCTTTGCATGGTGGGAAATCAATACTGAACTTTACACATATTTATTTAAAAACGAGCTGATGTTTATACTATATTATATACAGTCCTATTAATTCAATACTCTTTCCATTTTTGATGATAGTTCAATAACATCGGGACCTGACTGACTGCACAAGTTGGACTCTTGAATCCGGAACCGCAGAGAAGAAGAGGAGGAAGAAAAGCCCAGAAATGAAGAAAACCTTGTCTGGGAAAGAGAGAATGGTCAAGAAAAAAAGAACACTTCTTTGGTAATACTTGCCATTCATAGAAAAGTGTAAAAGGTTTAAAAATTATACTTTTTTTTTTTTTTAAACTTTGCACTTCCATGTTTGCGGATGCGCAGTTTAAGACGTTCAGGTACATTTGGTCTAAATCTGCAAAGCTGTAAGAGAAGTACCCTAGGAGACTTTCATTTGTAAACAGTTTAAAAGACAGTAATTATTCTTTTTTTTTTTTTTTACAAATATGTGATACTTATTGGTCTGACATTTCAAAAATCATTGCAGACTGTAAGCTATACGTACAATGAAAACACTAACAAGTAAGATTTACTTTTTAAAAAATCCTTAAGTCAATTTGCATTAACATTTTTTATGTAAATTGAAATACCATGAATTCAAGTATTCCTCACTTGTTTATATCTAGTAAATTATACGAAGCAGAAAGCTAAATATTTTTGAAAAAAATTTGGTAACTTACTTAGTTCATCTAGATCTTGCTACATGCATTTAATCAAAATAAGTAAAATGTATAGATTTTTTTTCTAACAAAAGACATTACATTTACATTTTTGTACTAATTTTTATTTTCATGTTTTACTTTTTCAAATAAAAATTGTGTTTAATTTCTTTTGATAAATGCTAGCACCAGTACATACATGTACACACACACACACACACACACGCACGCACGCACGCACACACACACACACACACACACACACAATTATATCAACTGACGCCGTTCCAACCCCACAAACTCTTACAATATGGAGAAGTTCGAGGTTCATGAATGCTTTTGCGCAACATTGACTGTCTGAGCTTTGCAAGTTGATTTTCAAACGTGTTTTTGCCTCACAGAACAAACAAATGCTGGAATTTGTGTGAGGCCGATCAAATACCGCCGCAATTTAATCTCTGTTTATTCAGGGTTAATTAAGTGTGTTTTGTGCATGCTAAAGCTTCGGGTTTTGCTCATCCTGTTGACTGATTTGAATGTTTGCAGACAAGAGACAGTGTGCATGATGAGCTGTGACTTTTCCGTAAAAAAAAAAAAAAAAAGATAAAAAATAATTCTGCTGCCACCAAAATTCCAACTGTCAGCTTGGTGTTTCTCAAGGAATTATCTTTTCAAGCAACGTGCTGGTTTAGCTGAAACAGTTGGTTTTTGAAATAAAAACATGTTAAGAGTATTTTAGGTGCAAACCACCACAGTGGAGCACCCCAAAAATAAAACAAAAACTTGAAATCTAATAGAAATGAGTGGAATCAATATAAAAAAAAAAAAACAACACCCTGCTTGGTAGTATCAAAGTGTTTTCAATTCAGCCCAACAAAATAACTTGATTAAGGAGCTTTGGTCCACAATTAGACTTGTTTTCAAGTGATATTTTAATCTATTCTCACCACAGCTTCACCTTATGCATTTAAACCATCTTAATCTAGTCATTTTCTGTGGATTACCCTGCTGATTGAGGGCAAGGACGGAGCACTGTGACTCACAAAGACTCCAAAATGTCTCGTTATCCAAGAATTTTTATTCATCGGAGTGAAAGAGTATAAATATCTTGTGGACGTTTTACTGCACTGAGAAGTTATTTGTGGTAAATGCAGCATCATATATATGTGTTGTTTGGGGGGCGGAAGGGGTGGGTTCCTGTGTCAGCGTCTACCTGACCTTGAGTAATCAGCGAGGAAGAAGAGGCAGTGTGTTAAAAGGTTCGGCCTTAAGCTTTCAAGCACTGCTGATAATGTCTCATCCGCGGTCATTTCCGAACCCTCTATCCTGGTCTCAGTCGGTTGCCGTAACCCTAATCCAGTCTATCTCCGCCATAATGCTGTAATTACATTCTCTAAGCTGCTGCATTCTACCCAGGGCACAACTCGCCTCTCCTCTTCCAGCTCGATGTCGGGGCTTTCATTAGCCAAACACATCCAGGCAGAGCCTCGCCTAATGCCAGCGCTTCCAAAAGTGAGATTTTACGGTCTTTTCTGGAGTTCAACGCAAGACTTGTCTTCCCCCGTCTCTCATTATCCACTTTACTGTCAATTCACAATTAAATAAACGTTTAATAACATCTTAAAAATCAAAGAATGGGCATGTAGGCAGAGGAAAGGCTTTAGCCGTTCAAAACCTCTTATTGTTGAGCAGCTAAGCTAAGCTAGGTTGGCGACATCAACTAACTCTCCCAATTTAGTTTAATTTATTAACATATTTGCTTTTACCAACACACCTTACACTGACGGCATGTTATCTTGTCTATCATACGTCAAGGAGTGGTGATGCCAGTGTGTGCTGCATTATATTTATGCCCCAGGGAAACAGGAAGTTGTGGATTACTAATTAAAAGTTCCTCATCAGTGATGATTTTTTTTTTGTTTAAAGTATAAGAGTCACATAAACTTTAGACAAACTGATGCTTATTGTTTATGCTGATTTCTTTTTTTTTACTCCAGTAATGTAATTATGTAAAATGCTTGATTTTTATTTTTTAAATACGATTTTAAGAAGATGGCATCTTTAGAAAGGGGTGGCAGTAAGTGTGGAGGGCATGGCGTAACTTTTAAGCAACCATGTCATGATGCATATGGATAAAAAGGTTTGTGTGGTTTCTGCCTACGTATGTTTTCCAATATTTATGTGTGTGTTTCTGAGCACCGCAACGATTCTCGAGCATAGAACTAGACACTCCAACTCCACAGTCCTCCACCGTGCTTCAAGCTGCCCACTCAACCCGCTAGATTCAATATATTATTCTCTCAATTGGTGCTATTGAGTTTCCCCTGCCGCTCCTAAATGAGTTAGTCCTTAGAGAGCCGGTCGGGAATGAGGGCCAGCAGCACCGGAATTGCATTTCTGCTGCTGTGTGATCTACTTCTCTCAATTTACTCGGCGCACTGTCGCGAACTGCATTTCCCAGAGTGCTGCGCTCCGCGTCCTCGTTTTATCCCCCCCGCATGAGTCGTTGGCGTTCGCTGTGAAAACAGCAGAGCTGCACGTCATGATCCAACGACACTTCAATCAGTCCGCATTAAGTTGGGAGGTGGGAGGCGGGAGGGGGTGAGCACAAATTTCCCTCTGCTTTCTCCTGCCTCTGTTGTGGGAAGCATCTCAGTGTTTTAAGGTCTCTCTCAGCAGTGGTCAGCTCAATACTAATAAAAGCATAATCTACTAGAGCAGGACTCTGATTGATAGCTCTCTCAAGGCTCTATCGATCAGCCCCTCTCTCATCCGAGTTAGCGTCTTTTGTTCGAGCCAGCCACTTCCTTCCCCCCTTGTCTCTTTGCATAAAACCCTCTCAGGCTGACCAGCAACAATGCCGTTGGAATGGATCGCCAGCTGAGCAGCCAATGAGATCACCGTGTTGCTCTTTGCATCCACCATGAGTTCTTCTAAAGTCAGAGTTAACTTTTGATTCTTTCTGCTGCCACAATGTAAAATGTAACACAGAGAACAAAGTGCTGATGCTACTGTTTTCGTTTACTCCAATTGTTTTTCCTCCTTTGGTCTCTACCTTCACATAGATTCAGATTGTACAGCTCATTAGAAGACTAACAGTAATATATGTAGAAACTTGTTTTTTTTTTTTTGTTTGTTTGTTTTTGCTGGTGTCCTGTACAAGGTGCCAAATCACCATGTGTAAATTGAAATAAAATAATAATAAAAAAAACATTCTAATGGATGCTGTAACCATGGAGTTCTAGAGTGATGCTCAGGGCTGTCCATTGTGTTGTTCTGCCGCCAGGCTTGTTAAGCCGACTCTACATTCAACTGCAAGTTGCATGTTTTAGCAGCAGCTCAGATCTCCATCCTGGTTTATGCTGGTTTTGATAGTATTTACCAGGGGTCCCCAAACTTTTTCCTGCGAGGGCCACATAGCTGTTCCTTTCTCTGGTCGGGGGCCGGTCTTAGTTTTTGGAGAAAAAAAACCTTAGAAAATTCTTGTCGACGGGGGGGGTTTGAGGAGGAGGAGGAGGAGGGCTGTTCTGTCTTTGAAACTGTCGAGCGGGGGGGGGGAACACATTCGCGCTTTTAGATAGATTTTTACCCAGAATGCAAATGGAAAAAACCGTGAGTGAAACGGTGACTGGGACTGACTAGTATATATTCCATTGAGGGAAAGTTAGTTTCACATCTGCTCAAGCCGCCTGGTGGTTGAAGAAAAATCCACATATAAACAGGAAAATACAATATATGAAAAAAAACACTGAATACTCCCTGGTATGAGGAGGCGGGCCGGATCCGGCATTGTTCAGGGGGCCGGACCAAATGACGTGGCGGGCCGGATCCGGCCCGCGGGCCGTAGCTTGGGGACCCCTGGTATTTACTGTTAAGGGGCAAAACCCTGGAAATAACAGCTAGCATCTCTGTCTGGTACTGGTGTCTAATGGGAGACTAACCATGAGACATTCTTATCACAGTAGCAACAACTATTAATTTTTCCATTGATATTACAAATTAACAATGCAAAAACAAAGTCTTGGTAAGTATTTTTGGTCCAGTTTCTTAAATATCTTGAAATAAGACAAAACTGACTTACAAGTAACTTTTCAGCTTGTTTTAAGTCATTTCTTAATATTAATAAAAAACTGCTAGCTCCACCAGTAGATTCTCTCCCTTATAACAAAACATTTTTCACATATCACACGTGAAATAATTTGCCAGTAAAACTTGTAATTTTTTTAAATCAATATTAAGGAATTATTAACTTAAAACAAACTCCGATTTCTTGCCGAAAAGTCATTTGTAAGCTAGTTTTGTCTTATTTCAAAATGTAGTCTGAGGCTGCTGAAGAAATGATTTGTTTGTACCCCGAGCCAAGGTCACAAAGCTGGTGGGAAAAGTAAATAAGAAAAAATGACACTACATTTATCCTTTCAATAAACACTAAAAATGGCTTCCACATAAAAAAAAAAAACACCATAAAAGGATCTGTGTAAAATCTGTGTAAACAGCCACCATTCTCCACATGATACCATGTCAAATCATGCATCATATTTTTATAAGCCTGTCATATCTCTTCAGTTTAAAGCTCTAATGTTGATTAGCTGTCATGTAGAGTACATCAATGCACAGTCACTGCAGTAAGCAGTGGCAACGCTAATGGTTCATTTGTTCAGGAACAGAGGACACACACGGAACTTTCTAAAAAAGAAATAAATAAAAAAAAAAGGTCTAAAAGGACAGGCTCTGTGCCGGGACGTTTTTGTTTTTGCACAGTTTTGTTCCCCGTATTTACATAATTGAGTTTGTTTGACTGGAAAATATTTAAAAAAGCCAAGGGAAAATGGGCTCTATATGATCATGTCTTCAGGCCATTTCACATGGAGTCCTGGCTCAGACAACGTAGGCAGCATGACGCGAGCTAATGTGTGCTTCAATAAAGAAAAAAGAAAAACTCCCACAGATTAGCATCATTTTTATAATCTCTAATTACAGAGGCAAGCATGTGCATCAAGAGATGTGAAAGGAATGCAGAAATAAAACGGTGTCAGACGCGCTCATCTGATTGTCTCCTTTTAGATGTTTATCTGATGAATAGCTCAGTAATATTGTGAACTGTCACATATGTTGCAACACAAAGAAACACACACCAACCACTGAACTGGAGCGCATCATCAGGACAAAAAAGGGGGAGGTTTCATTTTTATTGTTGCATAAGAAGACTGGTTCATAATCATAATAGGTGGCAAAAAAATACCCATAATTCCACAGAACATCCTTGTAGATAAACTTTCAAATGGTGGCATGTGGATAAAAGACATTCCAGGTAATATTTGAATTGTTACCAACACATTTTTAGCATTTTTAAGTTGTAGACAAGAGATAAATAATTTATAATAACAGATCAGAATTTAGTCACAAGACTCTGGACTTAAACCCCAAGACTAAGAGAATGTGGCTCCAAAAATAATGGGATTAAAATGACTTGTCGAAAATGTAATAGTTGAAACCCATGACGATGTATTAATAGAACTAAGAAATAAATGTAGAGATTACACAGCTCCAGAAGCAGAGATGCAATTATAATGCTTTGAAACTAATTGACAGTGACCAATCATATCACAAGACAATCTGGGGCAGAACAGCAGTTCTTCAAACAAGCTGAGAACATAAAAGATTTCTGTCGTCAAACTCTGGCCACCACACTAACCAAATGTGACCAGTGGTTTCCCCCACCCCCAACACAAAAAACAATGGTCATACACTACAGGAACCATTGGACACTAGCATGGCAATCAAATATTCAAGAAAGGAAAGGAGTATGGAGAGCATACCAGTCATACATCTCTGACCAATTGTAAAACCTTGTATGAAGGACTAGTGTGACTTTTATCCTGCATGTAGAACGGTGCACCATCTCTGCAACCTTGCAGAGTTGCTTGAGGAGATAATGCCAGTTTAATTGTTCTGTTCTCATGTGTTTTGTGAATTTGGTGAAGGTTTATATCCAACCACGTCTGTCCCTCAAGGATGGCGCCTCCCAAGACGGCTGCAGCCTCAGGCACTTGCCTTCCCATGTCTTATGCTGTCTGTCTTTTCTTGGGACGGGCTGTACTGAATGGAAATTTGTTGTGCTTCTGTACAGCAACAATAAAGGAATTCTGATTGTGATCTGATTGGACTCTGTGGATGGTCCTATAAAAGTATGGGGTACAACTCTAAAGCAGGGTTGGGTGGAGCTGTGCCTGTCTCCAGCCATCATGGGTGACAGACCCTGTAGAGGTCACCAGTCCATCACAGGACATTCTTAAGGACGATCTAGTTCATATAAAACCAAAGCAAGAACTGTGTCCAAATTGCTTGTTTCACATTTCCAGTAAGGTTTGTGCAGCTATAATCGTATGTAAAAGAGGATCAAATTCTGCCAGAAGACTGTAACTGAAAAGGTCATGTGGGTGAAGTGTTCAACCATGCATTTAACTAATATAAAACTTAAACTTTTACTTTAACTTATAACTTTGACCTACTAAAGATTATGCGATCTACAAAGGTCAAAATGATCTTAAAACGTTTTTTTTTTTTTTTTTATATGGTTGTATATGGTGGTCGCCCAAGCCCCACCGTCAAACCCATTCCCACTCTGCCCCCTCCCCCCATCTTCGATTCATTAGGCTGTGTTGCTTGGCTTCTTTCCCCTGCAGACAGTGATGGATCTGATTCATTTCATGGTGGTCATTTCTGGTAGCTTTCAGTCCTCCCTCCCATTCCGCTGGGTGACAGAAGCAAACTGGTCTGCCCCCTCACACCCCCCAAAACCTCACATATCCACCTCACCAGTGCAGCAAAGCAAAGAAGTGAGGTAAGAATCTCTGTTGAGATAACCTTGCTTTTCTTGCAGCAGTTTTTAATCTGAGCCTAGTTATGATAAAGGTTTTTATCATTGCTAGCCTCTCTACATGTTGGGGATTCTGCGTTTAAATGCATAATCAAAGTCAAGGCAGCCTCAGTGTTGTGGGTGATTTAAGATGATGACCTGACCCCAGATTAATCTAAAAGAGATTAAGAAGGTCACAATAAGCAATACATCAATAAATCAATAAATCACATGATAAGTTAACACAAGGTCTGTTATTTCCATTTGCATGTCTTTAGTCAGCTCCATTTTGTTTACGGAGACTTAAGTCTTTTATTTGTCGTTTTTGTTGTTTTATTTATTTATTTTGGTTATTTAAAATGTCTTCCAGTTCCAGTGTTAAATGTTTATTAGAATTTAAAGTTTATTGATCTTTGAGAAGGTGTATCATTATGCCATTGCTATATTACTTGAAAATTGTCTCAAAACAACAACATTATTGTTTATCGCAACAACTTCTGGGACAATTTATCGTCTAGCAAACTGTGTTATTGTGACAGACCAAATCATGAATGGATGGAGGGACATAAATGGGTGGAATATAATACTGGGCATTATCACACCTACTTCTTTCATAGTTGATGTGAACTTGCATAACACGTCAACCTGTTGTTTCATGGCAATTAGTGTTTCAATTAGCAAAATCTTTGTAAAGAGTAGTCAAAACCTCATGCTGTGGATCAAAGAAAAGAAATCTGTAAAAAAAAATGTGTGGCTCTTCATCTTCCCCCAGGAAGAATGATTTGATTTTGTCTCCTTTTTTTTTTTTTTCCTGAAGATTTAGGCATAAATGTGTGCTCGGTGTCAGCCTCTCTACAGAGTCTGGTCAGGGATTAAAGTCGACAGGAGACTGACTGGACTGGAGCGATAGGACTCAGTGAACCTTACCACTGAGCTCCCCAGGAGGGACACATGTCCTCTGCTCTGTGTCTGAAGGTGGAAGGAAGGAGAGCGAGAGATGGAAAACAAAATACTCCACAGATAAAAAAATAATAATTAAATAACTAAATAAAAAAATTAACTGTCAAACATGGTGGCCAGTTTCTAATGAATTCAGCTGTAGTCAGTGGAGAATCACAAGATGGGGGTCAGAATTAGCTTTGAAACAAAGAGGAAAAACAAGTGCATGGCGTGTGGCAAGTGTGTAAGAAGAGAGAGAGACAGCGCTTGAAGGATGAGAATTAGCAGGGAGGGGCACAGCGTGGTACTCCAAACTGACACATAGCCACAGGACACGGGCTCCAATTAGAGTCACAGCAACTCTAATCAAATCTGATCTACAACCACTGGCTGCAGGGTGACTCAATGTGCATGTGCGTGTGTATGCATTCACACCTGCACTCCACAATTCTGCTCCACAATCAAGCAGTGCGTCACAAAAAAATGATTTCTGAATGAACTTATTTTTTTGTTATTTATTAAAAGATACAAAACACATTGGTTTGACTGTTAAATGTCACAGAGGATGTTTGTGAATTGAAACAAATGTAATTTTTTGTGCTGTTGCCTCATAACAAAAGTTCTACTTGCAGAACTTTTTTTTCTTCAATTCTCAATTCTGCAGATTACTGCAGAATTGAGAATTGAAGAAAAGAAAAGTTTCTAATTCAGTGGAATTTAAATGTAGCAGTCCCCTATTTGCTTTTTAATCTGCATCTCATCTCTCGTCATCTTAAAAACAACAAAGTAGGTTTCTGTCCTGCAGTAACGACTTCCACTCTGATGAGTGTTATTAGCAGCAAAACTCAGTAGCACTTAGGATAACATGTTCGTTAATCAGGACATGGACAAATTTTGTGCTTAGTCACATCTCCAAGCTAACTCAGGTGAAAATCAACATACTTCACTCAACACCCAACATATCTGGACTTGTAGGGATGACAAACTGATGCACGAACTAACTCAGAAATTATTTTGACAGAGATTAGCGATGACTCTTGATTTTCTGTTTGCTTACCTCGCCGTCCTTAATCAACCGCCGGGCCACGATGAGCTGAATCATCCCACGTTTGTTGCCCTCTACTGACATGGACTTCCGAAGCGCCTCCATGGCATCCTGATTGGTCATCCCAAGCAGCGACTCCCCATTGACTGCAATGAGTTGGTCATTGACTCGAAGACGTCCGTCCTGCACACGAACCCAGCATTCAGCAACCATTTGTGAATCTTCATCAGATTCACTGTGTTTTCACTTAAAAAATCCCACCTGATCTTTATTGCCCGCAAACATTTCTATCTAACTTACAACTTTATCAAAAATACTACTTGTCTTGATCAAACTCAACATCAAGTAACACCGTAGAAAAAAATACCGCAGCAGGATTTGTTTGTATGATGTGCGCCATGGTTACAATAAAGACAACATGTAAAATCAATGATGTCCATCAACATAATGGTTAGGGGATAAGTACAAGGAAGAAGTTGCTACTTGCCTTGCTAGCAGCACCTCCATGAATTATGGATTTCACAAAGATGCCCAGATCAGCATGGTTCTCCTTAGAGCGGTTCCCCTTAACGCTGACCCCCAGGCCAGCGGAGCCCGAGTCATTCAGAGGGACCTCAAACGTCAGAAACTCTCGTGTTCCGTCCGGGGTTAGCACCGTGTCATCGTCCTGTTTCTGAGGTGGACATTGAACAAACAAAAGATATAATAAGATTGGGATCTGCTTTATATCAGTTCATGTTTAGTAAGAATTTTGCACCTTAATCAAAGTGCAGACTGATGTATTTTTTTGGTTAGAAATCCCCAACCAAAAGTCACAAACTCGAATAATGGCTTGAGTGTTTTGTCACCAGGCCAAGGAGAAAAACATTTCATAGTAATTTCAGCAGTCTTGACAAGTGGTGTTTTATTTTGAGTAACTAGCAAGTGCAAAGTCACTAGAGACAGCAAATCTGTTTGTAGTGATCAAAAAGTACAACACAATACAATAAACCTGGAATTTGATTACATTACTTACTTGCCTAAGTTGACAAAATGATGTTGAGGTCCACTGTTGCATTAAGACACAAAAGAGAAAACAGTGAACCTGGGAGCAGATATGGAAAGGACCGGAAAACTGATCAGAAATACAGGTGACACTCAAAAGAGTGAAAATGACCCAAATGGTAAACAAACCAGACTGTATTAACTACACTGTCTCTCAAAATAAGCATCATTATTGTTTTCCTTTTTATTCATCTAAAAAAAGATTAAGAAAAAAATAACAGATTTTCTTAACTGTAAGGGATGTTTAATCTCATCCCTTATACGGGAGTTTTATTGTCAATCAGAGCAGTCACAAAAATGACAAAGAACCAAACTTGCGTCACCATTTTATCCTACACATCTGGTGAACTGAGAGGTATAAGTTCACCATAATGCAGCAGATTGCACAAAACAGTTTGTCTGGGCTGTAAAAAGGTAATATTATTAAAGATAATTATAGAATACAGCACAACCTAATGGAAAACAGTTGAAGAAAGATAGATCATGCGCTTTTGCGATAATGTATATCAATGTCTAAAAAAGACTAAAAAGAAAAGAAGACAGTAGTCAGCATTAAACAAGTGGCAGCTTCTTTTCAAGCACGTTTCCGTCTACTGAAAACCTTCTGCCGTCTCCAGAATCTTTTCAAATAATTCATGATCAGTGGTTCACACCCTGTCAGAGGTGTCAGCACAGAAAATGAGCTGAAACAAAATTTTGTTTCACAGCTCTTTTTTTATTTTTTTGAATAGCACTGTGCTTATGAAAGGAGAATGTACTTCTTTGAATTTTACTTCCATAACATTTCAAAGAAGAAGACAGCTCTGACATGATTCAGCCAAGGTCTCTGCTCTCCCTGTGCTCAGAAATACCAGGATTCAATAACCCAAATAAAACATTGGCCAAAATTAATGTTTCCTTTTCAGTCACTAAAAAAAGTGTTTGTATTTAGATGAAGGAAGATGATCATCTCATACTAGTAAACTCAACAGAGGAGTTTGAATGCAGCAGTGAGAGGCTGTCATTTCCCGATTTTAGCTAGCAGTCAAAGCAAAAACCGGAAAATATTCCTATGAACAACTTCATTAACCCCAAACATCAAGAAAAACAGATAAATGGTTGCCGTGTGGATTAGAAAGAAGCAGCAGAGAGAAAGGAAAGACAGAATATAAGGTGTGTGTGTCTTTTTGTGAGTTTTTGGTACGCCGACGATTTATTAGGATGCAGCGGTGCATTCAGGTGGAGGCTCTTTTCAACACCATCTGACTGGGCCCCTATTCCCCATGTGGTGCCCCTTCTGTCTGCCCTCCATTCTTCTCTCTGTTCTCTCTTTCTTGCTTTTAAAATTGCTCTACACCTGTCCGTACAACTTGCCAAAAGGGGGTTTTTGTTTGAGACCGGACTCCTTCATCAATGCTGGAATCCATTTAATCGTGCTGGATTTCAACACCTGTGGTTCTAATACAAAAAAAAATAAACAATAAAAATCCCCAGGTCTTGGCAGGAAATGACCCGTTTCTTTCCCTCCAACTGCTGAATGAGGCGGATAGGGGCCAGAAAAACAGACACTTTAAGAGAATTCCTTCTCCGCGCCAGGAGCAAATGTAATGCACGGATATTGTTTAAATTTCCTTGGCTTTTCTGAGCTGGAGAGAAGAGGAAGAATCTAAAACTACTGACATGAGATCTGTTCTTTTGAATGTATATTCGCTAATATGTATCAACTACATACAGTACCTAGAAAAAAGGTTCTGAGTCCTTGAATGTCTTCAAATTTTCTCTCATTAAAACCAGAAACTTCAATGTATTTTTTGGGATTTTAAGTGACAGGTCAACTGTATAACTGCAAAACTAAAATACTCGGCTTTACAAATAAAAACCTGAAAAATGCTAGATTGAGCTCCTTTACAACACTTTATACTGAAAACAAACTGGACTTACAGCTGCAAGTCTTTTGGGGTAAGTTTTTGGAAAACTTTTACCCCAAACCTTCTAGAGGCTGCAGTCTTTCTGACTTGCTTTTCATCCCTTCCCACTCCTGCATACGGACAACAACAACAGTTGTCTTGTCAGCCAGTTCTTCCAACTGAGCTGTGAAACCCAGTAGGTCCTTCAGAGTTACCATGGGAGTTTTAGTTTTTTTCTACAATTAATCTTCTTGCAAGGCTTGTCAGTTTAGGTAAACGGCCATGTCTTGGTACGCATATATGTGAGTTTCTGCATACATATGGTGGATTAAACTGTAACTCCATTAGAAGATTACAGATAGGGATATTCTTTTATAACCAAATCCTGTATTAGTCCTGTAGTTGACTCCTGCCTATTTGCGGCTTGCCTAGCTGAAGGCCTAGCTGAATTCCTAGCTACAATGCTATATGACATGCTATTGGCTAGCATTTACAAAGCAGCCAATCCAGGAGCGCCATTTTGTTTACTTGGCACTGTAAATGAGCAGAAATGAGGAAGACTGCAGATATTAGCTCCTGTAGCAGTGCTGACACGGTTTCCACTGTGTGTATTAATGCATATTAGGGTATGTTTGGTGTTTGAATGATTAATATATGCAGTTATAAGCGTTAAGTGGCATTTCAGGTACTTGTGAATTGTAGCTACTTGCAGGCTGTTGTGGTCTCTAAAAGCACTCCCATACATCATCAAAAGTTTCAAAATCGGCTTTTCTTGACAGTCGCGTGACAAATGTGTTAATTTTGTTCGCAGGGGTACATCCACCTCCCTTTCTCAACAAAAGGTCAAATTATTTTGGACAGGGTGCAGACTGATGTGTTGTGTGATTGTTAGAAGTGTGTGGATGTGTTTTTGGGCAGCAATGTTGACATTACTCTTAAACTAGTTCACTTCCACTATCCGGTTTTTGTCTCCTAAGGCAGCAGGATTAGATTCGAGGAGCATTTATAAGATGCAGTGAATTTCATACATTTGTATGATTCTTCACCAAAACATTAAAAAGATTGCCAAATGGCTAAAAACTCCTGGATGAAAATTGCAAAGTCACTGTCTACAAAGGTGAGTGTCTGCAGAAAGGCGTGGCACTCTCTCTGTGACTGTTTGTGTAAAAGTAACATGGAGAATGCAGGGAGGAGTGGGAACCTCAGCGGGCAGGGTGTGATGGATGGTGAAGTGAAATAGGTGCACGCCGGGTGGTCTGCGAAGTGTGCGAATACGAATGTTCTGCAAACAGACGACCATGTGTCGATCGTTTGGCTTTGGAGGAACAATGGAAGAGATAAAACCCTCTTGACTACCAGAGACACAACTTTATCCCTGATCTGTCTGGTGTTTTCCTTGGTCTTTAGCATGTAGTTGTTCACTAATGTTCTTGAAAAACCCTGATAGAAGCTGGATTAATGCCAAGATTAAATCACACAAAGGTGGGCTATATTTATGAGTTAGCTGACTTGTAGAACCAAGTGGGTATGCTGGATTTGAATCACCTCAGTAAAAAGAATCGAATACAAATCTACGCTATTATACCAACTCACCAACTGTTCAGCATGCGTTTGCAAGTATAATGAATGTAAAACGAATTTAAATTCTGGCGTGTGCATTATTTAACAGAGAAACATGTTTAAATAGTGATTAAGATCTTCAAATGAAAATGAACAAGCGGTGAACAGATGCTACATCTTTGTGCAGGGTTTTAGCAAACCAGTTAAAGACAACCAGAAAGCTCCAGCTGGAAAAACGACTGGACAGCCACGATGTGAGCCTTTGTGCTATGCGCTAACGCTTGCTTCCAAAATGATGACAGAATAACCACCCACTCAGTGATGTGTTACGGGAAAGGAAGGCCGAGGCAAAGAATGAGACAGCACTGTAACATTTTCGTCAGACAGGAACAAGAGCCGCTCGCCAGAAATGAGTTTGTCAAGCCGCCTGACAGCTGTTATTGCTCCGATTCAACTGAGGAAGAGTTGAACCTAACCACCCTCACGGAGGAGAAAAAAACAAAAAGAGAGAGACCGATTTTGTTCATTGTTCAAACCTCAGCACTTTTATGAACCTGGGTAGAAAGCATAAAGGAAGTGACAATGGAGAAAGTGACTGGAAGATGAAAAAGGGGCATCAGCTCAGGGAGGAACAGTCGGATTTATCACAACTAATATTTTATTAGAATTAATATATTGAGTGCATGTTTATCTCAATTTATTCAAACATTAAACAAAAGTAAAATTATAATCTTTGGATCTAAAGTTAGGACACACTTGAAACACACAAAGGTGGGCTATATTTATGAGTTAGCTGACTTGTAGAAGCAAGTGGGTATGCTGGATTTGAATCACCTCAGAGATCCTTAGAGATCAGGACCTAAAATCTGGGTGTAGTAATGGACTCAGACCTGAACCCTCAGAGCCACATAAAGACAATTACAAAGTTGGTCTTCTATCACCTGAAGAACATTTCCCAGATTAAAGGACTAATATCCCAACAAGATCTAGAGAAACTCGCCTGTGTGTTTATCTTTAGTTGCATTGATTAATGTAAAAGTGTTCTCACAGACAGGTGCAGCTGATCCAGAAAGCTGATACCCGCATTTTCACTAAAACCAAGAAGATGGAGCACATCGCCCCAGTTCTCAAATATTTACACTGCCCCCCTCATAGCTCAGAGAACAGACTTCTGTTAGTTTACAAATCAAAATCATCTAATCATCTTACAAGTCATCTAATGGCTTAGCACCACAAGGTTTTCTGGTTCTGCTCTGCATCCCCAGAACCAAACATGAAGAAGCAGCATTCAGCTTCTATGGACCGCAAATCTAGAACAAACTTCCAGAAAACTGTCAAAACAGCCAAAACACTGAGTGCTTTTAAGTCAAGGTTCAAAACCAAACTGTTTAGAGTTGAACATTGATCAACTTATTGTGTATTGATCATTTTGACGATGACATTTGACAAAAATAATGTCAAAGTGTTTGACAAAGTATAAAGCACTTTGAACTGCTTTGTTATTAAAATGTGTTATACAAACATTTTTCAAGGCTAGTTTAAATACTGTACTCTATCACAGATTAGAGAAATGGAGATTAATAGTTTAAACTTTATAAATAAGCAGCCATGTATTCACAACAGTACAGGATAATTAGAATGCAGAGTAGCTGTAATATCATTATTTCCTGAGCTCAACGGTCTGTCTAACTAGTAGGCTAGACAATCGCAAAGGACAACCCTTTGCCTCCACTCGCTTTTATTCCTCCTCTTCACTCAGCTACAGTCATCGTCCATTACTCAATTAGGGCCTTTATTAATTAACAGTGTGATGGGCTAACACCCAGTCATTATCGGCAGGGGAGGAAAATAAAGGAAACATTTCCACAGAGATGTTGGCAGGAGAGTGAGGGTGGGCACAGACAGGAAAGAGTTAGATGATTGTTCTAACAAGGCCCTGACTGCCTGTCAGCCGTTTCTGTGGTGTTTATACAGTGTCTAACCTATTCTGTGCTGAAAAGAGATATGCCCATGTGTCTGTCAAAAATAAAAACACAGCAAGAAAAAAAAAAACACACACACAAGAAAAACCAAGACAGAGAGAGAAAAAGACAGAGCAAATGAACTGCAATTAAGTCTATTCACACACAAAAAAAATTGGAGTTCTGCGCACATCAATGCCTAAAACAATTAACACCGCTGGAAGCTTCTTTCCACACTTGGCCCAATTTAGTGACATAAAGGTCATTGGAAATTAATCTAAAAGTGGATAAAAGAAATCAGCCATGGGTGTAATTATAAAAGAGGTGCACCCGTGCTAGGTATTGTAACACAAATTTCTTTGGCTGTGATTCTCCCCTGCAACATTTCCTGACAATAGAGGCGGATATCAAGTAACTCTAAACCAAGAAAAAAAAATTCACAGAACCTGAGGGTGTGGAGTGAAAAGCTGATTATAGGAGAATTTGAATTACTAATAAACAGGACATGGTAAGACTTTATATGAAAGGGTGTGAATGAGACTGAGATGACACTGTCATAAACATAACACCTGAACATGAAGGAGTCTTCATGAATGTGTATGACTGTCATGAAGTGTTATTTAGTACGTAATGAAACTTCTAATGCAAAGTTGTACTAAAACTTGCATCGAAAGTCCATTAAAATTTAAAACTTTGCATAAAAAGCGTCACTATTGACACTTCATGACAACAGTCCAACATTCATGAAGTTATAAAGAAAATACCGTACCGTCAGCAGTTCAACAAGCAATACATTTTGATGAGTGGCTTTGCTAAAGTCATACACATCAAATATGTTGGTCAATGTTTCATTTATTATGGTTCAACAGCAACTCTAAACAGATGAGTTTTCAGTCCAGATTTAAAGGAACTCAGTGTTTTTAGAAGATAATTACCTTAACTGCTTCAAAGTTTCAGTTGCCACATTATTTTATTTTTCAGATGAAACAGATATTACCACCGGCAGCCAATAAAAGTCATACATAGAGTTTATTAGCAACTATATTTTCTGTTAATCATGTGGCCCCTTTGGGAAAATTAACTGGCCACACCAGATCAAGAAGTGTATTTATACACTAAAAAGACATTTACATTAGATGGAGCAAGATTTATAAAGTAGCGACTTTTTAGTGTGCAAGGAAACTGTTCAAAAAAGCATTTCAAAGAGGAGATTACACATCGTGAAACATACACCTCTCATTCAACGTTATTAGAGACTAAAAAGAGTTTTGATACGTCCAAGTGCAAAGACACACAACAGCCCATAACGTGGTCTGAAAGCAGATGCCGAATCCCCTCCGGGAGAGTAACTTTGCCGCCATAAGTGGCCTTTAACTACCTTGTTTATCGGCAATGCGCAGCGCTGCACTGCACCATCCCATACTCTGCACCGCGCTGACAGCGAGTGTAATTATGGGAACAGCTGCTGGAAAAGTGCTAAACGAAAACAGGTGGCATCTGTGAGACTCGTTCAGAAATTGTTAACCGGGCTGGCATTGTCTTCGACCACGCTTGGCAGCCCCGGCTTTAATTATGACAGAGGATGTTTCGAAACTTTTCCCGTTTGATCAGGCAGCTATGCAGTTCTCAGACCGGCAGTAAAAGGAAAAGTTTGATCAGGTTCTTTTAGGCTGTGATATGAGCGGAAAATTATCCAGAAAGCAAAAAAAAAAAAAAAAAGAGAAAGGGAGAGATGGAAATCTAGGTGAAGGGAAGAAAAGAGAATAGTGATACTGAAATCAGAGTAAGATAAAAATAAGGTGGTTCCGTTTTTGAACTAAACTAGCATGCTGGATCCTTTACCTACTGAATCTAAACTAAATATTCTTCCAAAAGTACATTTCTGGTTAGAGTTAGAGTTGCACTGATCCGATATTAATATCTGAATATTGAAAAAAATTCAACATCGGGTATCAGAGACAATGCTCCCAATCTAGAAGAGCAGATCTATTTAGTCTTATATGTTTTAATCACTCATGTTTTATTATTTATTTTATAATTATATTTTGAATTCCTAATTGCACTTTCTGAACCATTTTGAAAGAGAGTAGTTTATTTTTACATGTTTAACCAAGGTAGTCAACCTATTATTGTAGTCAGTTTCAGTTACTTTATTATTTATTTTAACATTAACTGCAATACTCCTAACTGCACTGACTAAACAAATTAAAATGGTGTTGTTTTTATGTGTTTGACCAAGCTTGTGAAGGTATTGGTGTATTTAAGTCTGCCGAACTAGAGTTGTCAAATACATTTGTTATTCAGTACAAAAAATAAAAACATTTTCGATGAATTCAGCATTTTCTTCTGGAACATATCAGTATCAGTCGATGCCAAACCTCAGATATTGGTATCGTTTTCAGAAGTGTAAAAAGTGCATCGGTGCATCCTTAGTTAGAGTCTTTGAAGTCACTACAGTAAGCACAATGTTGTACAGAAGCTTGCACAGTCGGACATATTGATTTGATGATTGTGGGTCGACACGCTGGAATGTAGCCTCACCTGAGCAAAAACTATAAGTTACAAGCTAATTTACAGAGAAGCATTTCAGTGGTGTGATGAGATAAAGCAATATGCTTATTACTCACAAATATATTCAACTGCACGTCAGTTTTTAAGCTTCATCACACCTTAAATTGCAAATACCATCAACAAATGTTGCAGAATCTTTTTTACACCAAGAACTGACTCATCGCCTTGAGATGTTTGATCATTTCTCCCGTGGTAATATATCTGCCGGAGCCACCTGCAGTAACATAAATAAACTGTTTAAAAGACTTGGAAGGGAAAACTCTGTCATTCGCACATTATTTAGGAAAATTGCAACACATTACATCATCCTTGCAAGGAAGCATTACTCTAAGAGACATCTAATTATATTAACTTGGAAGATGTCTTTTTTGGCATGGCTGCCGATGGTGTGCAGGTTCAGAAAGGCAGGCCGTTTATCTTTGCTTCAGAGAAGTAAGCCGTAGCCTTTATCATTACCCACTCCAACACTTTTCAGGCAGGAACAGATGTGAACCGAGAAAAAGAACATATGTTTATGAAAGAAGAAAATGATGAGAGAACAGATAGTGTAAATCCATTCTTCATTCTGCTGCATGGAGAACAACTGAACATCTAATCTTCATTTCTAACTTCAAAGCGAGGAAATCGTGAATGACAAAGTCAAAACCACAACGAATCTGTCCATGTAAGTAAGCTAACACATTTCACAAATTGTCTGCGTGAATATCACAAGATGCTTCACAGATAAATTGGATATAATATTTGCATTTTTATTAGTAGCTTGACAGTAAGACGGGTAGAGAGATAAGGGAAAGACAAGCAGTAAATGGTATGGAGTTGGGAATCTACCTGGAACAGATGCATTAGTGACTTTAACCTCCGCATGTTGAGAGCCTGCTCTGCCACTGCCAAAATATATCATGATAAACAAAATAGAAATAATAAAATACCAGTTAACAAGTAATGCTGACCAGATGCTTGCCTAAAAAGACAAATCTTCATTTCAAGTTCCCATTAAAAACTGATAAAAAGTCTAATAATGAAAAAAATGGCATAAGGAAAGTAAAAAAGAAAACGATTTATAAGAAACCCCAGCAGATATCAAAACCTTTGGTAACTTGGTATACTTATGAGTAACTAAATATGATTTAAAGTTAAGTTTGCAAGAAAACCCCACTTCTGAGTGATGAATAAGAACCATAGATTAACCAGAAATATATGTGTGGTGTGAGAATAATATCAGTGGAGTCAAATGCATTTAAATCCAGGGTCGTTATGATTATGGCCTCTGCTGCATCCCTGTGTAAAAAGGCATTGGAGAATTTAAAGAGAACTGATTGAGTAGAGTGGATTCCACGGAAAATCATACTGAATTTTGATCAAGGGCTAAGTTCATTGATGGCATCTAAAAGTTGTTTTGCTGCAACTTCATGAATATTAGTAAGAAACATTTAGCCTTTTTCACTGAAATGGACAAAAATGAAACACAATCTATTGCTGGATTCATGCGACCTAGTTTGGAAGGACGACTAAGCAAAATGAAGAACTGTAAGCTTAACAGGCATTGTGTTAGATGGCTGTACCATTTCTCACAATTTCCACTTTAATAATAAAACCAAAGATAATTCTCGCAGCCGGTAGAGCAGCTGTCTTGCAATTGTGAATTTGTGGGTCCAATTCACATTTCCCTATTTTCACATGTTGACCAGGTTACCTAACCAATCTTCCGATTGGCGTATTTATAAGTGTGACTGAATGATGAAGTGCTTCTCTTGGTGAAGCACTTTGAGTGGTTGGTCTGAATAGAGTAGTGCTATATAAATTCACTTATGCTATTAAAAATATATAGTGGGAGAAGTAAGTTGAGCAAATGTGCAAAACTGAACGTATCCAGTTTTAAGGCAAGGTAAATTTATCTATATAGCACATTTTCAATCCATAATTTATAAATTAGTAGGGGTTTCTCTGGATTCTTGTTCTGATAAAACTAGATGTTGGTTTTAAATGGGCAAAACATTAAGTTATTTTATACCTACATTTTTTTATACTTAAGGTACTTAAAACACCTGTATTCTCTTCCCAAAAAAGTATTTTAATAAAATAACCCTGCCTCCGGGCCTCAGCTACAGATTCAGCTACAGTCCAGGAGTTAAAAAAAAACAACAAAAAAAACATACATGGGAGATATTAAACCAGGCCGCTGGGCCTGGTATTTATGAAACAGCCCATTACTCTTTGATAATTGTCACCAATACTGTCATGCGTTTGTCTACCCTGTCCTCAGCATTCACACGTGATATAAATTTAACTGTCACATCAATCAGAGGCCGCAATTAATTGTGCAATTAAGATTCTCATTGCGTGGCAGACACAGCTACTAATGGATCAGAGACAAGTGTGATACGATCATAAAGAGGGAATTTTAATGCAGTGCTTAATTGCTCTTATGCGGCCATCAGTGTTCCAGCTGAGGCTACATGAGACCATATCTTCTCCAGGCCTATTGGAAATGAAATATGCTGCTCATGTAGGGCCATGGAGCGATGTAAGGGCAGTTACGGACAATCTTATTACACCACCCAAAGCATGTGTACTTAATCGGCGCCAGATTGCCGCGTACGATTTTTACACGGATCGCATTAGCATGTTTAAAATATGCTCATGATATGATTGGATATAAACTTCTGTGCGAGTCTGGGAAGCGAAATAAGAAGCTGGGGCCACAGGAGTTGTTGCTGATGCAGCACCAACAACTGCTATTTTAAGGATAATTTGCACCACATGCTGGGTTCAGTATTTGCTCACCGGAATAGTTGTTGCAGATTTGCCCCAAATTTTCCAAACTCATCATTTTTATTTCTGATGACTAATACATACATACATACGTTCTGCTTTTGTTTTGGGTGTGTCTGGCACACAGTGAGAGTGGAGAATAAATGTGGAGGCTTTTAACTAGTAAACAGGTGGAGGAAGGAGCAATTCTTGTCATTTTTAATATCTGCTTTTGCTCGGTAAAACCTGGCTTCTGACTTGTTGTTACAAAGCTGGAAGATTAATCTCCACAATATGGAGCAAACAATGAATATAGCAAAAAGGACAATTGTTGCAAGCTGGGAGATTAATGCCAGCAGCATAAAACATCTATTGGATATGCCATGGTACAGTTTAGTGTTATGGATCTGTGTTAGAGTTTCACAGTGTGATGCTGCATATGAAAGTTTAACTGTTTGTGGGAGTCTGACATCAGAGGATCCTAACATTTGTTTATTTATTTGTTATAATATAAGCTTTATAACAGTTATGTCTAGATAAATTAATGACCAAACTTGAAGGTGTCAAAAGATAGCTTGAATATATGTGTTTTTTGCTTAGACTGCCTGAAAAACACAAGGGGTAAACCTACAACTTAAGGCTCAGTGCAAGAACACCTGCAAGAGGTCAAATAATAATTAGTTGAATTAGACAAAAGGTAGGACAGTCGTCTTTGCCGTTGGAGCCACTTCAATTATTCAACATGCACACCTAACAAAATCTTAGTGACAGAGAGTCAAAATAGCTTAGCGTTAGAATAGTAATATTATTTTTGCATTGAATGCATTGATCTGTAGCAATGGTGCTTTTAAGTGTAACCTGTCGTATTAATGCCACATAATTTTTAGCCTGACCCAAAAAGCCAATGTCTTTTATCGTCTGCTTCTGGTTGCTTCTTTCAAGCTGCATATCTTGCTACATATTTATCATTTAAATGTAAGGAATTTATGCAATAGTGTGGTGGGGGTATAAGTTAATAAACTCATTTGGATTCTATTCAACCTTATGGATGATGGATTCGATTTTGAAGAAGTTGATGAGATCAACGCTGAGTAAAGGTTAAAGCTTGCTAATATTATTGTATAGATTGTAATTTATCTGTATGAAAATATTTGTTGATATCCTTGGACTGCAGAGGGGAAAGTGACAGACCATAGAAACCACAAAGGGCAATGCCCTATTTTGCTCAATTACCATTTAACCTTTTCTTTTCCCTGAAAGTACATGTTTATTGAAAGCTATTGAGAGCTGTTGCTGTTGCCTCCAAAAGCATGTCAAAACACACTCTGACCGTGTTAATTAAGGATGCGATGCAAACATGCTGGGAGAATAAATTAATTCCTTAGGGAGACGGTGTAGTGAACGTGTAATGGAACAGCCAAACAAAAGGGGATGTGTGGGATTTATGACACCAACATCAAACATCAGTGGGAAAATGTCAACCACACAAAAAGGCCTGCTTTTTACTGCTGTCAACGCATCCGTCTGTGCGTGTGTGCTCATTTAGCTAATCTATGTAAGACCTTCTCTAGCATATTCACTAACTTTCTAAATACGGATATGGCGACCAAAGCCTGGCCTTAATGCGGCGGAATGCCTTCTGTGTTTGGTTAGGTCTACAGGTATGGTGTGAATTAAGTTTTGGTTAAGTTTGGGTTTAGGAATATACTCGCAATGGTGTCTGAGTGCATGCGTGTGTGTGTGCATAGTCTTGTATTTGATACATTGTAAGGCACATCGTTCCAACAAACACCACGTTGTGAGGACCCCCTGCTCCAAGGGTCCCATAAATAGAAGTGCTGCTTTTGGGTTAGGGGTTAATCTGAATTGAGTTTAGTACATTAAACTCAATTCAAACGGCACACTTGGATAACACCTGTACATCCTCATACATAAACATGTCCAAAATGACATTAAGCATGTACTGGTAATGGTTAGTTTTAAGGTTAAGCTGTGGAAATGAGTAGAAAATGTATGGAAGTCAATAGAAAGTCCCTGTGAAGACAGAAAGACATACTGTGTGTGTGGGCGTGTGTGTGAGTGTGTATATCATTCAAACAGCAATTCAAAACATCATCAGCTTGTCACTGAGGCAATTGGATGAATGACAGCTACTAAATGTTCGTCTGTGTGCTTACATTCATGTGGATCTGAGCAACCGATGTGTAGAACATACACATGCAAACACACATTCATCTATCCGCAATTTCTGGGACAGGAGGTAATTACCCGCTATGCTTTTCTATCATGCTTTATTAGTAATTACTGTCACAGTCAAAACATCAACCTCCTTATAACATTTTTTTTCTTTTTTTTTCTTTTACCAGAAAGAAAAAAAGAAGAAATTCTGTGATATTGGTACTGAAAAAAATATGACGGCTCTAAGTCAAAACAAATATTACATGAGTAAAAAAAAAAAAAAAAAACTTAATTTCAACAGAAAATGAGCCACTAAAAATTCATACTTACTGTCATGCTGGTCAAAATATTACCGATAAAAACATTTTCTGATAAGTGAACAAAATCCAGCCAACAATTTCTACTACATTACTAATGATTTGAAGCCACAGTTGCCACGGCATTTTAGTCACCCCTGCAGCATTTGTCAGGTACTGTGTCAAGAACCACTGCATAAATTAGCTTGGTCCATATAAATTTAAAGTAATATATGTTTTGGAAAGCAGCAGAGAAGATGCCATTAGGAACTGCTAAAAGACAGAGAATTTAACATTAGTAGCATATTGAATACGAATGAGACAATATGGATCTTTCTTCATAAAACAAAAGTGTGAAATGTATAGACTGGGCCTGCATTTCTTTAGTAAAATATGCCTCGAGTGTTCAGCAATGTACAGTTTTAACAGCTTCTTTGGCAGGGTTAAGAGCCTGGGTGCCAGGCTGGGGTTTATGGGAAGAAGTGAGGTTGGCATAAAGGGCTTCCTGGTCTGCTGAGGCGCTGTGAAGCCCACACCTGCTGTCAGAGACACTGAGAGCAGGCTGGACGAGGGCAGCAGCCCTGCCATCTGTTTCACGACAGCCAAAGTCACCCTGTGTGCAGGGGCTGGTGTCTGAGCACAAGTCTGTGAGTTTGTCTGCGACTGTGTGTTTGCTTAATGTATGTGAATGTAATCAGAGCTGTATTTTTAGTGCAGACTAAAGTCTGTCTTTTACAATCAGCTTCTAGACTCTATTGTGTTCTGAGTTTACTCTCAGGAAAAAGATGCCACAGACTCTTTTAGTATTATTATTTTACATAACACATAAAAAAAGAAAAACATCCAGAACTTTTTTCTGTATCTACCATAAAGCAGGAGCATGTAGCTTTTATAAAACCTTTATTTTCCACTTTTGTTAGAACTGTCCCTACGTCATGGCATAGTACGAGACAGATGATCTGTCTTCTTGCTCTGTCAGAAAAGGAGGAGGATCTTTGTATGTACTGCGACTTTAAATGTACAAAACACAGCAGATTCTCCAACGTCATTCTTTATAAAAAGGCAAAATTTTGATGCGATAACAAAGAGCACCTCATGATTTGATACCTTTTAGCACCAGTAACCTTCAGAAATAATCTTCAGTATGAATGTAGTGGACACAGTTTGGTTCACTATTCTTAAAAAACACTCCTATTAATTGTGTTCAAGGTTTGTGTGACATTTAAAGGTCCCAACACAGTTTGATAAATAACAAATAGAGTTGAATGTTGTGTGTTGTTGTAAGTTTGAGTTTAGGTTTAAAAACAATTGAAGCTGGTAAAGACCAAATTATGTTTATTATGTCCTAATGCGTAAAACTGAATGCAGGTGTACTTTCTTTTTAATAATGTCTGGGTCTTTATAGATCAGGAACTTTCCATTTCTCATCAAAACCGCAAAAAGTACCTATTCTATTTGTCTGCATTTTGGACTGAAATAATCTGTTATTTCAATGAGTATGCAATTTGGAAGCAGAAATGAGGACTGTTAAAAGATCCTAAAAATGAGTGAAACTAGGCGTCCACAATACTTCTGAAAATCTCTAAAGAGAAAAATCTGTGAATAGAAAAAAAAAAGAAAATGCAGTAAAAAGCAACTTCAAGGCAGCCTGCACTTCATAAGTTATTGTAGCAAAGTGAAAGAAGAGCTGTTTCACTTGATTACGCTAAAAGAATTATACAAAGATTTCAACCATAAAACGTAAGGAAAAAAAAAACATATATCAGAGAGCATCAGTAAGAGTCAAAGTTATACAAGTCCAGACAGAACATGGGATGCAAATTTGAGGTTTTAAATCCATTTAAAACGAATCAGCAGAGATATGCTTCATAAAATTTAATTTGTAATTAAAATCTGGTAAGTAGAGTCCAGAACGTTACTGACCACTTCTCGTGGCAGAAGTGTGTCCTCCTGACGAAGCACCAACAGGTTCACCATCCCGTCCATGGGCGTGGCTCGAAGCAGGGCTACCACTTCCTCCTGGCTCTTTCCATTCAGGTCCACTCCACTAACCTGCACAACAACATGTTCTACAGTCACTAACACAACCCAGGCCTTACAAACACAGTAGGAACCTGAACCGTGGTGTTACTCAGATGATTTAGTCTAGCTGAAAATCTGAATATTGCTCTAACTGATGATATCGTAAAGAAAGCTGGAGTATAGACGCTAAATCACGGAGAACGTGTTTTAACACTCCATGAACTCTACAAAAAGATTGGAGATTGGTTGAAAGCCCGGCTTTACCTCCAACAGCCGGTCTCCAGCTTTCAGTCGTCCATCTTGGATGGCAGCACCTCGAGGGAGAATGTTTTTTATGTAAATGGGAGCACTTCCTCCAATAGGGACGTCTCTGGAGGTGATACTGAATCCGAGACCCTCTGGACCTGGTCAGATAGAGAAAAAAATAACACAGAAACGTAATGAAAAACATGAAAACTGGACAATATGTTTTAGGGACACACTATATGTCGGCACTAATATAAGTATTGGTCAATATGACTTAATGGAAAGTACTCCAGTGCTTTTGTTTATCATTTTGTGTGTATGCTGTGGCTTCTCAAACCTTAAGTTGGTCATGGCAGATGGTTGTTCATAGGTCCTGCTGGAGGTTTCTTCCTGTTAAATGGAATATTTTTCTCTCCACTGTTGCCACATGCATGTTCAGTACAAGGGATTGCTCCACAGCCAACGACATAATGCAAGCAATTGTCCACTGTCGCTCAGTGTTCGTCCCAGAGAAATTAATAAAGCAAGTCAATGACGATTGCAATCTGCTAGGTTTCCTTAGATAGAAAACTTTCAACTGATTAAGATAATTAGCTAAACTTGATACATTGTAGAATCAATTTGAAATGTATGTAACTCGACTTGAAATCTATTGGTATGACTGAATAGATTATTTTTTTTCTTTTTTTTTTTGTAGAGTGCCTCAACATGTGTTATGATTTGACTCTGTATAACTCATAGCAATTGAATTGCTATGAGTTATACATATACATCCATAGTATAATACGAGTTATACATTTCAATCCATAGTATAATAAGAATGGAAAGTTCTTCTTCAGGTTTGTTGGAATCTTTGTTGCCTTGGTAAGAAAATAAAAAAAAAAAATATTTGATTAAGTACTGATTAAATTTACTCAAGCCTTCTCAGTCTGGTAAAAGTTTAATAGGTGATCTGAATATTTTATTTTTACAGTAATGTGTGATCCATGAAAAGCCCGTTTCTTTAGGTTTACAGGCTAGCCTTTAAAATTTGTTAAACGTACATTCACATTTAGTCTGGCAAAAAGGGCAGACAAAGAACATAAAACCTCTCTCTGGTCTCAATTCAGTCTCAATCTTAATCAGTCAGTGTGATCAGAGAGACGGTTAGAAGTCCCTAAAGATCAACCTTGCTGTGTATTTCTGGCAGTCTGGTTGGCAAGTTGCGTTATGTTGGTTCAGTCGAGGCTTTTCAAACAGCAGTGATTAGTATTCATGTCAAACTAGCTGCTCATTTCACGGAGCTGTCAGCACCTCTGATAGTTCATCATGACCTACTTTCCCCCTCCCCTCATGTGTCTCTCCGGCAGTCTGTCGATCTGTCTGTCAGCCTGCTGACAGTGATGAGGTGATGAACAAGGAACACCAGGAGGAACAAACGAGGACGGCAACTTTCCTCCCGACTCCTTCACGCAAACAAACTTGCAGAAGGGTAAAGAGATTGCTTTTGGAGTGGGAAAGTTGAGCTGTTCAGGATAATGACGCTCTCTGATCTCTCCATCAGCGCCTCGTGATAACTGAGCGGACCGAAATAGCTGTCATTATTTATGTCGAGCATTAAATATGCAGTTTGTCTTCATGACTGCTCAACTTTTAATGCAAGGTCACATAGTTACTGTGAGAAGTTTGTCTCATTAGGGACATTTTTCAGCGCTTAAAAGTAAAGCAAATAAGTGCAGCTTTTGGTATTTTGGAACAAAAGGGTGACGTGGTTTCAAATATTTCATTCCATTGCTGGAGATATTATATGCATATCTTTACAGTGGAATGATTATATAGCAGACAGATTGTCATAAACAAGAAACAGCCAGAACGCTGGTGTCACCGTGCAAAGCGGGTTGAACAAAGGATGTCTGTGTGTTTTTACTTTAAATTTAAACACTTGAGCTGCAGCCCTGGTCTACTCTCTTACTTGTTAGCTTAAACCTGCATCTCAATCCTGCCTTAAACTATTTTCTAAAAGGGGTCAAATTGAAAAAAATATATAAATTAAAAAGGCCGACATTCTTGCTGTCAGTGAGTGTGTGGAAACTTCTTTCTTCTTTTCAAACTTCAACATGAAATTCTTTGTTGTGATTTCTTTACTCTAATCCTTCACGTTCCTACTTCCTGCCAGTCCAAGACGCAGCCTAATGAACAAAATCAAACTCCTCTCTCCGTCAGTAGATACTGTCATTAATGGACCAATCAGGCAATTAGGAGAATACATCACTAACAGGCCTTCAGTAATTAACCACTGGCGTCTTTATTTCTGGGTAACAGAAGACCAGGATAAAAGTAATTGTATCCCTTTCTAGATTAGTTAGAAATCCTGGCTCCAATAAGCCAATTAAACAGCAAACAGGAGGAGAGGCTGGGGGACATGACAACGACTTAATGGGCTGCGTATGTTGTTTTCAACAGAAGTATTTGATTAGGGCACTCTTGTTAATGTGCCATTCAAGATCTGCTCCTGCCACTTGGAACTCGGAGCCACTTAGGCTGAATCACAACAATTACATCGAGTCAACAACAAAACTGCCACGGCCCCCGTCTGAAAGCGCATTAGCAGAGAGAAAGTCTGATGGTAATTAAATGGAGATGTCAAAATGATTTCTGGGCATGTTTCTACAATTTTTCTGATACAATAACATGTTGGCTAGAATTTGTTTTTAGTTACGCTTTTGGACGTGGCTGTGAGTTTACAGTGGAGGCAGTTCCATTCAGTGAAGTCCTGAATAAATAAACTATAATTTAGGCTTTGGATTTATAGAGTTGCTAAAGATAGACAGACCAGTGCTGTTTCGCCACTGCGCCCCACTCATGCTTAAATCACACTTATTTTTGTGGGTAAAAAAGGCAGAGAAAGTTTATAATGTTGTAACAAATAGAGAGTCTGCCAATGAACTGGGCTGCCAGTTGTCAGAAATCCTTGCCAAACATATTAGAGCAGCTTGCAACTTCATTTCCCTTGAGTTTGCCCCATTTATCTGCCACTGTTGCCCCCACTGCTGTACAATTCCCTGAAGCTCACTGCACTCCAGACTCTTCCAGATTTCAGCTAAACATCTGCTCATTGCAGCCAACTTACAGAGAAGCGAAGAGGAGGAGAGGCGGCAAAGGCATGTCACCTCAACACCGGTTCGCTTTAACACAAGGCTGATCAAACCGAATTGATCAACCTCGGATACCTAAGAGTTAACCATTAGTTATCCGTAATAGCTAACTATTACGGACTGGTGTGTAGTCTGCAGGTGTGCAATGTAACAATTTGCAGGTATTGAACTAAAAACAAACACACTTCTATCCAGTCATTCAGTCAGATCTTACCTTTCTTCAGCTGGATGTTGAAGCTGCGTCCTTTTTTCTTTAGGTAGGAGCTGTTGGACGGAGTCGTGCTTATTCTGCGCTGCAGGGAGGGGGAAGGCGCTGAGGGGGTCCTGGAGATTATGGGGTGAGGTACGGCATGGGGTAAGGTAGCAAACCGCCGACTTGGTTCTGGGGTGCTTCCTGCCAGAGGACCTTGGTGACTGCAGGTGAAAACCATTAAACAATTTCTAGTGAATTATTGATCAAAGGAAAGGAAAACTTTTCAACAAAGATGTGGAAAACCAAGGTGACGAGGCTAATGTTCACATTTCTCATCTGGTTGCGGTTGAAATGTGTCCATTGCGTAAAGCTTATGTTGTAAAATATTTAGACTTAGAACCAGATTTAATATGAAATAAATGAATAATTAGTTCATACAGATTACATGAATGGCTTGGGAATATCAGTCAGTTGCACTAAGAGTTTTATTCAAAACAGGAAATTGAACTGTGAGGTTTTGCTTTAAACTGTAGTTGTCTCAGGAGTTTCCTTCTTTTATTTTTCTGTTTGTTTCTCTGATCGGTCCTCTGCAGTGTCTGTTCAGCTGCTACTTTTTTCTGTGCTTCACTTATTAAATGTTCAGAAACGAAAACCAGCATCTTTATGATCATTTCTGAAGCTCTCGTCTCTACAGCCTATACTGAAAACAATTATTTTGTGTGCAATAAAGTAGGACACCATTGATTTTCCTGTATAAAGCAGACCCAGAGGACTCAACATTTAAAGTGCTTCTGATCAAAGTACCTAAAAGTAAAGTATTTAACAGTGTTCACTTAACCTGCTATAAAGTTCTTGCTTTGTACAACATTTTACTTTTATATCAGACAGTAACTCCAAACCGAAACACTATGCGTGTTTCGGTTCCACCATGTTTCTCATGTGGATAATCATCGTCTTCTCAGAAAATGACCGTCAAATGACCATAAAATGAAAATGTTATGATGGTTATATGATTCATTAAACACAGTTTGTCTAAAGTACAGAGGCATTTTTGAGATCGGAGCCATTAGTGTCAGCCTCTGGGACAGACTGGACCTGGATTTACATTAAAACGAAAACGTTGAGAGAGTTAACAGCTGCTGGGAAAATATTAAGTACATTTAACCCCTGAACTAGCCTTTCAAACAAGATGTCTCGGGTTGAAAACAGGACTTTTCTGTTTTAACATAGCACATTTTAACTTTGATGGATTTTGTATTAAGACTATTATTGTATTGTATAGACTGTATTGGAGAGTCGATAACTGTTGCAATGAAATCTGTAATGATTCATCGCAATTAGATCTACAGAGAGTGTATTGAGCATTTTTTATTAGAGTTTTGTATTTAATTCCATTCTGGATGTCACACTTATGTGTTAAGGCAGAGTGTAAGACTCACTCGTGGTTGACGGCCGCTTGTTCCCCAGATCTGGATGGCGTCCCTGAGTCCAGACTCGACCGGTCCCCTGGGTGCTGGTAGTCTTGGCTGAAGCGGACTCTGGTTGACTGGGGTGAACTGAGCTCGTTCTGGACCGATAGTATTTCATACTGTCTCTTCATGGAGGCAGGAACCACATGGAAAAGGATGACCGGGCAACGCATCGCCTGCCTGAAAATGTTCTGAGCTCTGGAAGAAGAGGAAGACAGAAATACATTAACTTTAACAAGATAAGAGGTACTGTTGGGCTTTGCTGATATATAGAGATATATAGAGAAAGCTGCAGTGTGTTGCATGTTGAAGAGTGATGCAGAGAGTTGAGAGTAGCACAGCTAATCACGGGGGGAACTTTATATAGCGGTAGAAGACAGACATTACATTATCTGTAATAACCAGCATCAGCACATGCTGGGTGAAGAGTGCATCAGTGATGAATGATTACCCAGAATTCCCTCTGTTCAAAGTTCACTCGAATGAGAGTCCCACTTTATAATCTGCGTGAGTCTCTGAATTGAGAGGACATGCTTTGGCTCAACAAACCAGAGAAGATGAATTGTGCATGGCGGAGGATGTGCAGAAAATAAAACCACCGAGTAAGCAAGCACAAATTGTTCTTTGCAAACAAAATATAACAATAAAAGCACACAGGTGGTCACAAAGCATGATCAGTGAGATAAGTAAGTCAAATGAGTTCAGACGGAATCTCAGTTTTACACACAGAGGTAACCGTCTTGTCAGGTTTATCAGTCAATTCCTGGTGCAGGGTGTCTGCAAGTTTCAGCAAGTCAAATTTAAGAATTTTTAAGACCTTTTTAATGCCACCTTGATAGAAATTTGAGACAAAAAAAATAGATGTTGCGGATGGTTGGGAGATCCTGCTGTATTACAATCAAGATTAGCATAAATTATGAAAATTCTGGGGGCGTTTGTGGCTCTTGGTGGTGGTTTTGTGCAGCTCACACTGAATATGGTTTTCTACATTGTGTCTAACTTAAACATTTCTTGCACAGCATGCATTGTATGAGTTGGTAACGAAAGTGAGTCAGTAGTAAAAATGAACATTGTCCAATCAACTGGTGATAAATTTGCACTTAGCCATGCTAGATGCAAAATAGAACAGCTAGTTAGTTCGCTAGCTAGCAAGAGTATATCAGCAACCAGACAGACTAAATGCCACGACAAACATTCAGCCCTATGATTAACGCATTTGAGGTCAACTCACATTTTTAAAAATAAATTCAAGACATTTTAAGGCATTCATTTTAGATATATGAAATTAAGACTTTTTAAGGATGAATTGTCACCCTGTTTATTCACAGCCCTTTATGGAAGAGTGGGAAGAAGGAAGACTTTTGAAATAAAGCAAAAACCTCACTTTTAAAGTTTGACAATAGCCTTGTAAGAGACAAAGCAAGCAAAGAACAAAATTTAATGTTTAATTTCAACTCTAACAAATAATCCTATTTATTTTTGGTTTTGGTCGTGTTTTGTTTTGGATATTTAAAATATATTCCACTTCCAGAGTCAAGTGTTCTCTACAAAATTAAAATGTGTTGCTTTTGAAAGGGCATTACTACGTCATTATCAATATATATTACTTGACAATGATCTCAAAAAAACAATATTATTGTCTATAGCAATAATTAGTGGGAAATCATGCAGCAAAACTTCTATGTACGGCGCACTTCCGATTTTTATGTGTAAAAAAAATGGGAATGTATCATTTTTCATTCGATTTCATGTTCAAAACTTTTGTGTGTGTATATCACATAAAATCCTTTGATTCAGAGACTGAATGATGGGTTATTTTGTGTTTGTAAAATCCTTAAATTTCTGTGGATGGATGGATGGTTATCAGAATAACTGAGTAAGGTTCATTGGATTTGATTGTACTTTTTTTAAAACGTAGTTGGCTTGGATTGGGAAAGTTATTGGTTCAATTCCAGGTTTTGTTATGTCACAGACAGATGTTCCCTTGGGCAAGACACATAGCTTGATGATTTGTGTATGAGTTTGTGAAAATTATGACCCTTACTATAAAAACATTTTCAGTGGTTGATGTGTCTAGAAAAGCTCTATTTAACAATCTGTTTACCATTTTAAATAAATAGACGTTTCAGGTTACAGCATCATAAAACACAAAAATGTTGAGCAAGGCAGCTTAGGAAAGAGCCAGGCATTGGCACAGAGGGCCAGAAGCATAATTTGATGACTGAATGCAGATATTTAGACCTCCCATAATCTCAGCAACACCATACCTAACCTGCCGTAATTACAAGTGCTTAAAAATGCTTTGAGTTCTTTATTCATGCAATGTCACAAAGGCAAACGCCCGAATGCAGCACCAAAGCCTCTTCTGCAGGATTTGGACTCTCTCACGTCTTTATTCTTATGGTAATTTACAAAAATCAGTCACAAACTCACACTGAGTGCTGATGGCTGGATAAGTAGGTGTGTGCCTGCGTGTGCGAGTAACGCATGTGTTTATATCCAAATGTTCCCACACGCTCATATACGCTACCGACGCTCTAGCAATCAACCTCTGTGCGAGCCTGATTGAATAATAAATTACCCCCATCAATGCATCATTACATTCAGTTAGATTAAGCTCCTCAAAATATTTACCCATGCAAAACAATCCAAGAAGATTAGACTATCACTTTAAATTGTCACTCTCTGTGGCACGCAATCATGACAGAGCGGGGAGGGGCAGACGGAGCAGGGCAGGGAAGTTTAGCTCCATTATCTCGTTTTCATGCAGAATCACCCAAAACAAGGGCATGTCGGTGATTGGATGGGACCCTGAGTAACATGAGTGTCTTGTGGATTTGGTTTATTTAAGCCTTTTTCACAGTAGAGCAAGTCTGGAAGGACTAACAATAGTGCTGAACATTTTGTAGAACCACCTTTCACTGCAATTACAGCTGAATGTCTGTTGGGTTATGTCACTACCAACTTTGAACTGCTTAGTAGCACAATCTGCCAAATTGTTTGTGTTCAGTCAAATTGTGAAAACACCAATTTCCAAATCCACCAAAGAGTTCTAGATGGAATTTAAGTTTGTATATTAACTAAGGATGTGTTCAAAAAGTAGGCAAATGCGACCAAAATGCAATTTTTTTCCCCATTTGCGACTTTTTCACAATAGTCTGAATGGCTCAATTCTGATGTTTTCATCCAAAAAACATAGAATAAAATCAGATTTGTGTCATTTCCATATGTAGAGCTAAATCTCAGTTTTCTGGAGTCTGAACAATCATGTCATAGTTTGTCTGACTTTTATTGTCGTTGACGTAAAAAGCCAGATGTGGTAAATCTGGACGTAAACAATGGCTGAACATTATAATTCTGAACTTCTGGAAGAAGTCTGTGTCACTGTTGCACATCACAGACCACCGGCCCCTGGTCTGACCATGTATCCTAACAAACAGCTCTATAGAAGTCGCAGTCAGTGCTCCACAAAAGTTCACTGCTACTAGTTGTACGTTCTTTCTAAGATCCTCCTGTATTTAGCTCCCCTTCAACTCTAAGCAGTTTATCCGTTTCTCTTGGTAACACAGTGTATTATTTTGTTGACAGCAACTTCAGTTTCTTCACCTTATTCCACATGGAAAACTTTAATGGAGAGTTTTTAAGGCTTCCTTTCAGTAAGGCCATTCTTCGTACCACTCTTCCATAAAGGTGTCTTCAGATAGTCTTGGTCTATAATCTTGGTAGCGTTCCAGTTGTTATGAATATTCTCTTTCTGTACAATTAAAAATTCTAAAATCTCCTACACCTTAGCCTTCATTAGACAAAAATCAGTTCCTCTGGTTTCTGAGAAGAAATAGAGAAGAAGGGAACCCCAAGGACGCCGAGCACCTCGGTGTCATTGAATCCGTGTGTCAGCACAAGTTTAAGTATGTGAGTCCACACATTCAGCCTCGTGAGTGAGAGCGAAGGTGGCTTTGGGTAAATGGAAGTGGAGGAGTGCCAGACTTATATCTTCCTCCCACTTTAGGAAATGAAGGGCAGCAATGAATCGCTGGAAATGGATCCAGAGGAGAACGCGGGCGGTGTTAGATCAGAGGCCAAAGCAGAGCCGAGGCACCGCAGGTCAACGAGAGCCATTACAGCGGGTCCAACAAGTCGGCAATATCTCCAGCTGTACCACAGGCTTTGCATTCTGCAGCTCGACAGCGATGCGGTTCACTCACCAGCTACAAATGATAATAATGAAGGTGTGTGTTTAAACATCTGAAGGCACAACAGCGCTGATAAAACAGGGGAGGGGGGGAGTGTTCGGAACTCGACAACTAAGAGGTCGCGAGCGCCAATTAAAGCCAGTGAGCATTTGTCTTGTGTGCTGCTGCACTAAATGCGTGCTATGCCCATCGCTATCAGCAGCTTACTGTTCGAAGCGCAGGTTGCGAATGTCTCCCTGATTAATCCTGACGATGCAGTCGTTTTCCTGGAAGAGACGCTCGTGCTCAGCTTTTCCTCCGGGCTCCAAACGCTTCACCAGCAAGCCCTGAGTCCTGCAAATGAGCATATTACAGATTAGTACCTAATGGACATCCTTTAAATATTAAGAGGGGAGAAAAAAAAAAAAACTACAGAGATTATAAAATGCAAGTCAACAGATTTTGCAGCTGAATCAAAATGTCAGGGTAATAGCACACACAAGTCAAAACGTTAATTAGTTAAAGGTATGTAATGGAGATTTTCAACATTTTTAGACAAATGTATGTCTTAATAGCAGAAAGTAATGCAGGATTTTGTGTTTGTGAATTATTATTATAATTATGAAACTTATCTTTAATGCCTGACTGAATTTTTTCTAAGGAACTTTGATGTATTTTATTGGGATTTTTTGAGTGCGGGTTTTTGGAGTGAGTGAAGCTGAATCAGCATTTTGTAGCACAACGATCAGCTGTGAAAACGGCTTCAGGTGTTTTAGGTTACGTCTGTACCATGATAGACTCAGACATTGAATTCTTCACCCTGTTTTCACCCCACCTCTTTGTTGTTAAGGCAAAAAAAAGACTATTTTCTGAAGGTGATCATTTTTAACACATATCTTACACTCTATGCTTAAGCTATGTGCTTAATAATCAAACATTTGCCCAATTTGATCTCTGGTTGGATGTATATGTTTGTTGTTTTGCTGGAAGGTCAAGTTTTACCTCTGTGTCACGTCTCCTGCAGCATCAAACAGGTTTTCTTCCATGATTGTTCTGTTTTCAGCTCACCTCCATTTTTCCATCTACTCTTTTTTCCTTCAGTTTGAAAGTGTGACTCTGCCACCACCATGTTTTACAGTGGAGAAACAAGTTCGGTTTGATGCTGTGTGTTCATTTCACACATCATACAGAGCAGTTAGCATGCAGGCTGAAAAGTTTAGCACTTTATTGTGGGCGATCAGAGTAAAGAGATCAGAATACAAAATGCAGGAAATGTTTTTTATAAGTTAAAAAAAAAATATTGAATTTCTGTTCCTCTTCTCAACTATGCACTTTGTGTCAGTAGATCACGTAACATCTAAAAAAAAAAAGGTAATTTTTGTTGTAATGGGACACAATGAAAAAAGTAAGGGTTTTGAATATGCAAATAGACTAACAAGGATACTTTTAGCCCTACTTATTGACAGAAAAATTATACATTTCATATTTTAGGCTCGAATAAAATTTTATCGACATCTGGAAAGACGCTGCAGCTGGAACTTGATTCTCAGCTCCTGTCTGTCTTTTCCTTTGCACATTCTTTATGTGTGTGCAAGTCTGAGAGAGTGACGGGCAGGTTTGTCTGAAATAATCCAAACCACAAACTAGGAGATCATCTTTGGCTTTGAGGGAAATGTTACAGCTTCCTTCCCTGGAGCTTAAAGGCAAGAAGCTCGCAGTGTGAACTAAATACCCAGAGAGTTTTACTGCAGCGCCATCCCAGCAATCCCTTCAAAAAAAAAAAAAAAAAAAGAGAGACCTTTACCTTCAAATACTTCCTCCTTTTATTGCTCTTGGAATAAATACATCTGTCTGCACCTTTGGGCTTTTTCTGGGCTCTACTGATAACTCCAGCTAATGTGAAATTGACTGGAAGGCCTGAGGTTCTTTTATCTTTGTTTTGTTCTAAGGATGTCTTTCGATTAAACCGAAGATTGATAAAATACCAGGTGAAAAACAATGACGCATTCATCTAAAAAAAAAAAAAAAAAAGTAATCAACTAACGCTGCTGTGAACCTTCGGACAATTCGGCATTGTTTCAGTTGCGAGCCCGGTTCACGGTGGACGTCAAGTGTAGATTTAAAGAGCTCTTTAGCATTTGAGTCAAACAGGACTACTTTCAGAACATTACAGTAATTGACTGCATAACGTGGACATCCACGCTCACGCCACAGACTCGTCTCAGCCGATCAGCGGGGGGTAAGCAGTTCAGCCATAAATTGAAACGAGGATCAACCAATGGCCTGTGCCTCTCCCCCCCCCTTAGCCTTAAGATGCCGCCTCATCTTAAGGCTGCTGCGCTCGGAGTAATTGCGGGAACCGTTGAGACAGAGATGACTTTGCTTTATTTCCAGGCTGTCGGCTTGGAAAGAAAAAGAGTTGCCCTGTAGAAAAATTACAGCGTGGACGCACTCAAGATGACTGTTGATCTGCTAACAGGGAGTTTTAAGTCGATCGGCGATCGGTATTCAAAGCTGCAGCAGGCGACGGCGGGGATAAAGCAGCATCTTGTAGAGATTTATGGAAGATGATTTCATGTAAGCACTGCTATTGTGTTGACTGTGTAACGCAGAATGTACATTGTGGCAATTCCTTCACATCTCTGTGGTTTTTTTTATAATCTCATCAGTGATTTTCAGAAACGTCCACAGTAAATTTGAACAAAGTCTTAGAAGCTTGAGCTGTTTCCACTGAAAATCTCACCTTAAAATGTCTCAATCTGCATCAAGCGTCTGTGCTAGAAGGCCAAGTTTCCCTATGTGTGTCTGTGTCTCTTACTAATCTCCATTGATGTGCGTACATCTTACTACTGCTAGGCCCCACTTCCAAGACAATATGAATCTGTGTCTAACAACAACAGCAACTCACGATTTACATCGTCTCGCGGATCGGCAGTAATCTGAAGGAGGCCACCTGCTCTCATCAACTGCCGTTAATCAAATAATACTCCAATCAAGATCATTTCTGCACGGCAATTATGTCCTCTATTTGTTTACAATCGAAACTGGTCATGGAATTAGAAGTTCATTAGGCACAAAATTTGTCTGGAAGAGGAGTGCGGGTTTGTGTAAAGCAACGATTTATGTGTGTGAATGTCTGACGGCTTGCATAGGGAAAGACAGACGGCTTGTGGGGAAAACAACTCCACAGGTCCATATTTCTCACAAAGTGATTGGATGTAAGTTCATTTTCAGGTGAGGATCGGTGCATATGGATGTGTGTGTGTGTGTGTGTGTGTGTGTGCGTGTGTGTGTGTGTGTGTAAGAGAGATACTGTCAGCTGGAGTGACAGAGTCTCTAAGCTCTCTCCTGCAGCTGTCTGCCCCCCCACCCACCACCCCGGATCTCGCTTTATGTCGGTGCAGTGGAGCAGAATGTGGACAGCCGACGCTGGAGTGCCCACAGTTCCTTGTTTGTTGCCTGTCTGTTTTATTTTTTTTCGTTCTTTTTGTTTTCCCCGCTTGCTGTCTGACCCCTCTGGCCCTGGTCTAGACACTAATGACAGCCCACTGAGCTTAATGCCTCCTGTCCTAGCATACAGCAAACAGGAAAGAACTGGGCCAGTCCATTAGCATCAACCCACTGGCTAGACGAAAGTCTTATTATGGCTGAAATTAATTGAAGTCTGTGGTGGCTATTAGTATCAAGCTAAAGCTGATGGAAAGGAGACCAATACAATGACTTTACTGGAATACAAGGGGAGCTTTGAGGGATAATTAGTCTGTCAAGGTGGATATGGACTTTATTCAAGCAATATTGCTCACGATTTTGAACGCTTCTATTTTTAAACGCAGGTTATCCACCCTTTCTGGCCGAGAGAAACTCCAAGTGTCAGAGCTGCGGGGTGAGTTAGCAAGAAGTCAGAGCTAAATATAGCTTTCTGACACTAATAAACAGCAACAAGATTACTGTCTCCAGTGCTCAATGACAGCCAATGTCCCCCGCCCCACCTCTTCAGATGTCCTCCCAGTTCTTCCCCATGCCCTGTCTTTGCCCCTCGTCCTTCTTCCCCAGTGCTGAGTGGCCACATTCACCTTGGAGGTGGGCCAGTCTGTTGGCATTCAGCAGGGGTCTGTGTTTTACACAGGCTTTTAGTTTGATTACATCTGGACACTTTCTTGTGTCCTTTAGATTTTTTTTTTATTTTTTTTTTTAAGGAAAAACCATAAACTGAAATTCATTCCTTTTCACCCCCGCTCTTTTTATAAGCAACACTCATCAGTTAAAAGTTAGGTAAAAGAAAATGGCTGGAATCACTTTTGATGCAGTTGTGACAGGAAACAGGGGTTTAAAGTACGACTTTCGACAACTTCAGAAAGATGCAGTGATGGAAATAAACCTGCTTGCACTTTATTTTTCATCTAGTCATGTTCTGAGGCTTGTCGAACTAAACAATAAATCAATTAATCATGTGATAACTAAAAACGAGTTCTTTTTTTTTTATTTGAGTGATTTATCATTATTCTATGTTCTTACCAAAATTGGTCTTCAGTATTTGTCTCAATTATCCCTTTTTTGAAAGACAATTTTGTTTACTGAGATTTTATAATTAATTGTATTTATTGTTTTGGTTGTCTTGTTCATTTGCTCTGCGATAATTAATAGCTAAATAAATTAGGACGGAATTGAAACATTACATTACTCTCAGTTTCTCAGTTAGGACTCTTTTGATTATGTCTTACTCTCAGTTTCAAGCAATCGGAATGCGAGGTGAGTAAATCTTTGTCAGTGCAGACAGAAAGTCTGCATAATGTAGCATGAGATTATTTAATGGTGTTATTATGTCATTGCTGAAATATCTGATTACCAATAGCATAATTTCCATTGTTTCAACATTTCTAAGAGTTTTTACTGAAGATCAAACTTCATCTCAGTACCTTCCTAAAAATAAAGGCCTAAGTAATATTTGGCCAAAAGTGATTTTTTTTTTTTTTAATTTGCAAGTTATCTTTTGGCAAAAAGAGAAGTGACATACAAAAGTGTGACAGAGACACACTTGTTGTCATTAGAAGCAGTGAATTTCCAAGTTCTAAAATAATTGTAAACCTGCTGTGTCAATCTGCTCATACTATGTACGTATGTCTGCATACATGTAAATGTTTATATATTTATGCAACTATATATCACTTCTGCAATAATTACCAAAATAAATCTTCTGTCAATGTGACACTACAATTAAACCTGATTCTGATTCCAATAGCATTACCATGAACATGCTGTTTTCACAGACTTATCCTTGAATTAACATACAAAGGACACATTGACAAAGGAATTCAATAAAAACAGATGAAAAAAAACAGGCAATGAATGAATTAATGAATGAAAAAAAAAACATTAAAATGTATATATATTATTTTTTTTTACCTAACGTCATGTGAACTGAAAGAAACTACGTGGATCCCCAGGGGCCCTCCTTCATTGGACACTTCGACCGGCTTGAGCATGCTTCTGGAGGACGTTGACGGATGACAAGAACAAACAGGGGGGAGGAGACATGCATGAATAAAAATAACAAGGGTGACAAGGAAAAGCAACAAAAAAAAAAAAGCAGTTTGTGTAAAAGGGAAATACAGTCCAACATGACAAAAGCTTGATGGCAGGGACGAGGATGGAAAATTGCTCTGCTTTGTTGGTCGGACCTGTATTGTGTTGCCTATACAAAGTCATCCATTACAAAGTCTGACAAGTGGACCTCGGGGTCAATTAGAGATCCAAATGGAGACTCCAATTAAGTGATTAAGATCAGACTGCTAAGAGAGAGCGGATTAATTGAAAACATGTAAGGGAAGGGAGGACGGGTTGGAGGAGAAGGTTAATTTGAGCAGATAAAGACGTGAAGACAAATGAACATGAGCCACCATCAATGCAGATCGGTAGGATGCGTCTCATGAAAGAACACCTTGGCATTTGATGCCAAGGTGTTTGAAATTAAATGGTGCGCTTTTCCACCTCGTACCAAATAAAGAAGTTGTGCAAAGCTTTGTAAAAGTCTTCACACCCTTTCATTATTTTTTCACATTTAGTCACACCACAAGCACAAACTGCAGAGTCCTAATATACCTGAAAAGTTAGTATTTAGACTTAGAGTCAAGATGTTGTGGTAGTGTCACTTACTGTAATTGCAGCTGTAAGTCTTTTGATTATGTCTCAATCAGCTTTGCACATCTAGACATTTAAAATTATACCCATTTTCATTCATGTCTGTACTTTGACTAGGCCATTCTAAAAACTAAAGATGCTTTGATGTAAACCACTCTATCACAGCTCTGGCTTTATTGTTAGGGTTACTTTGGAAGCCTTTTCAGCTTCTACAGTTTGTTTTGTTTCCCCAGGATTGTCCTATTTCCATCCATCATCCAATCAACACCAAATGAGTTATAGCATTTTTCAGCAGTTGCTTTCTTTTGCCATTCTTGCCATAAATAAATAGCTATTTATTTAGTTATTGCAAAATAAATAGCTGTCCTGTTGATAGATTTTCCCATCGTTGGATATCTGAAACTCATCCAGAGTTACTATGAACGTATATGCTGCTTCTCAGTTTAGGCGGACGGCCTTGTTTTCGTAAGTATGTAGTTGTGCTATACTTTACTCATTTTGGAAGGTAGATTGAACAGTGATCAGTGATGTTAAAAAGCCAGAAAAATATGCATTATGTTCCTTCGACTGCAAAATTACACACTTTGTGTTAGTCTATTACTAAATCCTTTACTAGGATATATGAATGTGTGGCTGCAATGTAGCAAAATGTGAAAAAACTAAGGGGTATAGGTTCATTTTCAACAGTTTACCACATATCATGTCCACATATCTGTGAAGCTTGGAAAATAGGAGGCTCATGTTACTAAAACTGTAAGCTGGTGAGCCAGCGCAGGTTCTAAGTTTGTCAGTAGGGCCACTCACTCAAGACTTAACACAGGTGAACGGTCCAGTGAAGAGTCGGCCCTCCCTACAGGCTCGATTCGCTCAATCCTCCTTTCGTATTTTCTTTGCTCTGCTTCTTCCTCCTCCTAAAGAAAAGAGAGAGGGAAAAAATATTTTAAAAAACGTCACTACCATGCCTTTAACGTCTAATGCCTGCCATGTCTCTAGAAAATTAGTGCCTACATGCTTAATCAGTTTGAGTTCAGGGCATATTGGAGGCTCCAGTATAACCAGTTATAAATGCCACCATTGACTGCAGTAGTACAGACCAGAGCCGCTCAGGTTTGATCAGTTCCATCTGAGTGGCACCGATACCAGTCTTTGAAGTGATTCGATCGAGGTCTAGAGCCAAAGGAAAGTGTTGTTGACCGTTTCTCTCGAGCTCGCCGTTCCAGTAACTCCTCGTCCTTCAGGGCCATTAGGCAGGCAGTGGCTTTTCCAGGCAGGCCAGACAACTGAGGACTTAACTAGGCACTAGGACAAGACGACAGCTTCATGTTCCCCTAATGAGGGATAAAAATCTTCATTTAAGCTCTCTTTATGGAGATGCTACCAATTGAGCCGTGCACTCACACGCGGTCGTGTGAGTTGCGTCGTCTTCCACCCCACAGAACCGGAAGACGCATCAAATAACAGAGTTCGTTTCCACTAATCAGCTGCTGACTCTCTCATCAACAGCTAACAAGCTCAACGTGCAGCACATTTTCTTCCTTTTCATTCCACTTTCTGCCTCCAGCTGGGTTAGGGACTGCAGATAGTTGAATGTGTGTGAGCAACATCCAGGGAGTACGTTGTCTCCGTGGGGTGGGGGGAGACGCTTTGTTAGCCACTGCTATTTGCCCACCCTCACCCTTCACCTTTCGTTTTTTCCTCCCCCCCCAAAAACCTCTCTTTTACTGAAATGTCAAGCAGATCCAAATAGGTCCGGCGCCTTTCTGCTTTCTTTATGGAAATACATTCAAACCTTTTCATTGACGAGGATATCTTAGCAGACACTCATAGGTGCCACAGTGAAACTCTGTCTTCCATTTATTTATTACAGTCTGCTGGTGAGAAGAAAGGGAGAGGGCATGAAAATTTCATCAGCCGCACACCTTAAAAGACCTCGTCCTGCCGGTCCTGTCTACCTCCTTTCTCTAACCATCCGATATGAAAATGAGTCAGTCAGCCGGTGACCCCTGCCTTTAATTACATGTCAGCTAAGGTTGCGGGTGTCTCAAAGGGCCCGTTATCCACAAAGCTTTTTTTTTTTATTTATGAAAATACCTCCTGCCCCCAGGCGAAAGGATAGATTTTTTTTTTCTTCCTCAAAGTAAACTTCTAATACCACCTTTAGTAATTGATACATAAATATGGGAGGAGAGAGACTCAAAGTAGAAAAGCCTCCTACAAAAGAATAAATGCAGCATGAATAGTGCATAAAGTAAAAAAGAAAAAGAGGTAAAAGAGCAGAGAATACATTGAGAGTGTGAAAACTGATTGTGGAAAAAAAACCACCCAAAGAAAATACAGAATTAGATAAAAACAAGGTAAATAGTTGCTGTTTCAGGGCGGATAAAGCCAAGCTGATTTGCAGGGCACATGTAATTACTTCATTGCAACATGTTGCATCAATTTTAGCTGCTAGTTTACAAGAACACGTTGCAAGTGTTTATGCTGGTGTTTTGTTCTGCACAAATGCAAGAAAGAAACAAAAAACAACAACTAGAAATGTGCAATGACAAACAGTCGGGTTGGGGTTAGATGGTTATTACAATTCCACTCAATAGTTATTCCCACCTTGTGTTCGCATGTCATATACACAATCGGCAAATCTGACCCATTTCTGATATTTTGAAGACCCACATGAAACTTTTTATATCTTTGAAGTTGTAAATTGTCCACAGAGAAGTCTGAATGTGGTTGTGTTTAATTAATGAACTACAAAAAAAAAAGAAAAAAAAAAGGATTTTGGCAAAAATTTGGAAGTGAACTACAACTAACAAACACACAAATCACTTAACTAGTTTTTAGTAAACCCAACTTATGTTGAATATAAATCGTAATAAATGGAACAACATTCTTGCTCTTTAAAATAGCTGCAGAACTCCTCACACTGTGGCTCTAAAAAAATACTGCAGAAGCCATATTATTTGTGATCAGGGGAGTGACAGGCAATTTATATCTGGAGCCAGCCCCCCCTTTCTGACTGTCCTTGAGTCAGTGGCAAAGTTCAGCCCTGAGTGACAGTAGAGGAAAGACACAAGCTAAACACACATCTCCCTCCCAATTTATTCTCACTTTATGCTCTCTTTCTTCATCTCCTCATCACTCTGAATCCCCTCTTCCATCCCCCCGTCTCTAAAACCCATCCACTTCCTCCTCCCCTGAGTGCTTTTAGCACCCTGTTGATCCTTTGGTAACCAGTGAAGTGGGGATGCAACAAGGCTTTTCAACTCTCCTGCTGCTCTTTCCCTAGCTTGCCCTCTTGCTGCGTCCATCCCTCCTCCAATTTTTTCCTCTTTCTCTCTCTCTCCTACGCTTATGGCAGCGAAGATTCAAATCCCGGAAGGTGGAAGGAGACTCCAGCAGAACCAGAAACAGATCCTTCCAAATAATATTAAGAACTTCACTAAGGCATATTACAAGGTTAATTCATTTACCTGTGGGTGCCACTGTCATTTTGAAAGACACACAAAAAGAAGTGATGACAAACTGACGTACAAGATATGATGCACGGCTTAATGAATCTTCTAACATCAGATCTCTGTGAAAACAAAGGTTCTGTTTAGAGGCCAGAAAACAACATGGAATAGTCCAACCTGCTACGAAAAGAGAACTGACATTTCTTCACCAGGTGGAGAGTTGGTGTTATAATATGAATAAATAAATAAATAAATAAATAAATAAATAAATAAATAAATAAATAAAATGGGATGGTGACTTTAAGAAAAAAAGTAATGTCCCTGGTCATGATGCCACAGAACACAGTGAATTCCACAACATCATCAATATTCGCACATTATGCTGAATCAGGGCAGGTGCTTCAAATACATCACAGGGCACAAAGCTTCATAAGATCTTCTTAATTTCTACTGATACTAAAGTATAGTTTATAGATGATTTTTTTAAACCATAACACCAGTAAACATGGGAGCATGGGAAACTGTAGTTGCATTTCTGTTATAAATGTCCTTAAATTTTTTGTTGTTATTCTGCTGATGTCAAAAACCCCCCACAATTTTTGAGGTGTTAACATTAAGTAAGAAACGATGCTCACATGTAAATGAGCTTGTTGGTGCAATAAGTCATTAAAAATAATGGCAACGGTGGATGTAAATGGTTACATGATTTATGTTCATGGCCATGGTGCTAGCGCTCATCATCTATCAGCCATCAGAGGAGACATCTGTGTCTTATCCAGGTGTTGGAGCAACACATGAATAAGTTATGCTTAGGAGCGGCTACGTATGCGGTGTTTTGGGGAAATTGTAGCCGACGATTTTACAAAAGAAATATGGATTCAACACGTTTGAATGACAACATTTACGAACATTTAGGAACTGCGATGCTGTGAGATCTAGTGGAGCCAGCTACACATTGTCCACAAAAAATAGATAAAACTTTACCCTACTACCACTTCCTGTCATTGTCTTTGCTGTTTTCGCCAGTAGTAACATCTGGCTGTTGATCACTTGACTTGTGCGATGTGGAAAAAGTGTTTCTATTGCCGTTTTACAAAATACATCTATTTCGATACGGCTGAAAAATCACCTCATCCAAGCGAAAACAGCAAGGGTTTTCACAATTGCCGTGTTTCCATGAAGCAAATTTATTTTTGTAATTTCAATTAGCTCAATTCTATAGTTAATGGAAACGCAACTTGTGACAGTAGTTTTAACTGGTTGCACCTCATACTCCCTATAACACATTTCTCCCTTTACATTTGTACATGATGCTACTCTTCAGTGTCTGTACATCAGGAATGAATAGAAGGTCGTGCAAGAAGCATCAGATACTTGTACAGAAATGTATGCTCGCATGTAGCCTATATCAGGAAGGAAGCCAAAAAAAGAGAAAAAGAATTAAATCAACCATGAACAATGTTGACACTAACACTTGGTTTTCAGATTTTTTTTTTTTTTACATGCAATATTAGAAACAACAGAAAAAAAAAGAAACTGTAGCCATATAAAGGAGAGGCAGCTGTTAAGTGCAGAACCTTGTTACCTTCAAATAAACCGGCAGGTTGGAGACTGTTGAGGGAACTAAAAGGAACAGAGAGAGGTAGCAGCTGTTTGGTTGGGAGACTGGGGAGATACTCTACACACACGCACAGCCACGCACACACACACACGCACACACACACACACACACGCACACACAGCTTTTAAAGGCTAAGGTAAAGGCAGAGTGTTGAGGAGCTGTCATTCCCCATCACCAACTACCCCCTTAAAGTCCTACTGTAACCATAAATGTGTGTGTGTGTGTGTGTGTGTGTGTGTGTGTGTGCGCGCATGCACACACATAGGCAGGTACAACATGTTGCTGTGGGGAGAAATAGGTGGAGGGGGGAGGAGGGTTTCTCCTGAGCCCATCTTTGACGTCTGAGGCTAACAAGGACAGGTTCAAAGGTCAGACTGAATAGTGTTGTTGGGCTCCGATCTGGGGCCCACATCTGTGTGACAGCTTTATATGTGGAACAGACATTTCCTCCCATACACAACAACAACGAGTGCTTTGTTTCTACAGCAATTTCTACCTGAGCTGAACATCTAATAATATCTCAACATGGAAAATAAGTCTCTTTTTTTATTATTTACTTTTTGAGTAAGTCCAGAATGTTATTTGTCCCGCAAAAGTAAACAGTCCCGCATTTATGAAAGCAGACGTCTGAACTGCTTGAACTACAGAGCGCTAATTACGGAAAAAACGTACGCCCCTTATGGCAACATTCAACCGGCCAAAGGTAACAGTTTTTTTTTTTGTTTTTTTTTTTACATGTTGTTGGCAATATGTAGTAGAAAGATTTTGTTTGCAGTGAGGCCGAGTCCAAGAAAAAGTGGACGCTGAGGTTCTTCCTGTCACTAAAAAAAGAAAGACTGAGGAGCCTTAATTGCGCCCCAATTACTTTTGCTAAATGCAGTTTAGCTGAACGCTGAACAACCTGCAGGACCCAATTGAAGTTCACTGCGCTGCTGCATTGCACAATGGCATTTCTATACAAAGACAAACCAGCGGTAATAACTCCTAATAGTACCATTAATGTTCATTTGACCTTCAGACATTTACCAATGCTTTTCCATCTTAACCGGAGCCAGAAGCTTACTGTTTTTACTTGGCTCTTAAAAGAAGCTTTATGGTGTTGGACAAAAAGCTCTCTTACCTTAATTTGATTCCTAATGGAGTTTTCACAAGCCACCTATGTAAGCCAGAATACGTGCAACCATCTACTCTGAATTGTTTAAGGCCACAGATGCATTTTTCTTTTTTCCCCATGCCAAACTGGGCTCAAATTATTTTCGCTGATAAAATTTGACATGTCGGTTGGACCCAACAGCTCAGCTTTAGCATGTCAAGGGGTCATTTACCCCCTTTACTGGACCCCAGTTCACTGGACTCCCTCCCCATTAAGACAACCAATACATCACCATAAATACGGTCGCGAGACATTTTATTTACATTTATGTAGGCAATAGATGTGCATTATTGAAGGCTGGGTAGAGAGTTAAACTGCTTAGAGGAAGATGAGAGGGTCATAATGACCTTCACCCTAACCGCACAATCTCTAAAATGCAATTAATAACTTGTCAGCAGAGAGGCCAAAATGGCTTTGGTGTACTTTCATATCAGACTTAGCATCTTAAGAATGACAGGCAAAGCCAGTGATAAGACTTTGTAATAAAACGTGGGGTTTTCAGCAATGGTAATTCATATTGTTCAACGTTTAAAACATTTTAATTTGTCTAATACCACCATAGACCCTCTTTTGTAATGGAAGCTGCAGATCTTTTGGGAAATAAAAACAGCACCATCTAAAGGTGCCTACGTTTTAAACTGTTACAGGTTTTGAAGGGAAAAAGATATAGCAGGCTCATTAAAATCCTGCTGATTCCTTTTAAATACAGTCTTTTACTTTTCAATTCCTAAGGACTTATCAAGCATAACCAATATGTGGTCATCAGTCATAACTAGAAATGGATGATTTTCAGTTTTACTCATCCCAAACCCCAGCAGTCTTCAGTGTGGAGGTTGTTACTGAACAAAGATTTAAGAGAGAACTGAAATCAAATCTGAAAATATTGGTTTTGCCTGAAAATCATTTAGTAAAACACATTACAGTGACCCATTTCTTAAACCTAAAACTTACAGATCCTGTTTTTACCATTATTGTCAATAGATGCCAAAGTGGTGTGATTTTGTAGGGTGGAGTTACCATTCACTTACAGTCCTCCTTTCATTTCGTCATCATGCCTCAGTCAGCCACTAAAACTGGTTGTTTGTTAGTGCAAATGTAATAAGCTGCTTTTGTTGTGTATGAAGAAATACCCCAACATTTATGGGCATAAATAATCTGCAACCTGAACCAACAGTTGGATGTCCAGAATCAAGTGAAAACTTCAGATTTGAATTCAGATGATCAGGAGTGTCATGGATGAACAGACGACATGCAGAGCAACTGAGATGGGAAGTGGAAAGGTGAGAACTGACTAACATTTGTAATGTATAATTTATACACATATTGATAGAAATTTCTATTCTGGTAGTTATGTGCAGCACATATAGCTATCTATATGATACCAGGGCGTTCTCGCCTGAGGTAAGCCACTCTTTCTGTTTCATTGTCTGTGGTGATATCTTCACCTCCATTTGCCTTTTTTGTAAGCCTGGATCTGGATAGTAATTTTTAATTCTGAGCTTACTTATCTAAATCTTTTTATCTTTGGGGAAACTGAACAATGAAACTAAAGTAGCGTTTTCTGACCAGTTGGAGAATTTAATTGCAACGAACTGAGCCACATTGTACCCATATTCATTCACTCTTTGTTTAAATACAGAATGCTTATGTCACACATCAGTCCAGTGTTTTTGTCCCCCCCAACATTCAGAGTTAATTTTCTTTATTGTAACTGGAAAATTTTACAACAAGCATTTTCTTTCACATGATGGCAGCTTAAAACGCTTACAAGTTCTTCTTTAAAAATGAGCAACTCTCATTATCAATGTGTAAAATGAAGTCAGAAGGAGGACTAAAACTTAAGTATTTCTAACTACCCATAAAATTTCCCAGTTAAAGTCAACAGAAAACCAGAACTTTCAACCTTTCAGTTTTCGTTTCGCTTTAAAAAGGAACGGCCATGGACTCATAGATGTTGCACTCTGACAGAAATGTACTTGAAGTGGGTTATGGGGACACACAGTTAATGCTGTTAAGAAAATTAGATCAGAGAAGCGAGGTTGGATTTGTCCACATCAGCATTGAGCAGTGAGATGTGTAGGGATTAATGTAAGATGGATACATTGTAGTATATCTCTTCTTACGTCTATGATTTTACTTTTCTGTGTGTGTGTGTGTGGAAACCCTGGGACGTGGAACACACATGCCTGTTTTATAGCAAGCACAAGCTGATCTATCAGTGACACAGCTGCATTTCCCTTTGCCTACTGTAATGTGAAATTGCACTTTAATTAAATTAGGCTAGCTAATTATGAGGCCCTAAATCAATCACCAGGTCAATAAGCAAGGCACAAAGTGGACAGAAATGCTCAAGACCTTTCTTCTTCAAGCCTCATCAATAACAGCAGAAACAGGAGCAGACTGCTCATAGGCTAGAGAGCCGGAGGTTCAAACCGGGGAGAGATGACAGCAAATTAAGTTATCATCAACGGTGACTATCCAGACAACATTTTAAGATCCGAGATGTCTAAATATTGCTTATGTACAGAAACAAAATACTTAAACACAAAAGCGTACTTTAGGAGGGGGTTCTTACTGAGGGTAGCACTTGGTTTTGTGTTTCTGAGACAGTGGGACTGTTTTTTTTTTCTTTTTTTTTTGTCTTCTGTCTTTGTTGATGGGAGGTAATTGTGAACAGCCAATCCTGAAGGATGAGTGCGCGGCCCCGCCGAGACGACGGTCCCAGCTGAATCCAGGGTCTTTAACCATGCATTAAAAAGGAGCTCTGCGGTGCTTTTCGCAGATTAATCATCATTTTGAGCTTATTAAGTGGGCGGACAGTCTGCTTTCCATTGCGCCGAACATTTAATCCATCTTTCAAACTGTGAAGGTCAGTCACTGAACGTTACCCCTGTTGAAATAATAGCAGTTGCCTGAATTTAAATGAGAGCGCCCCCGTGGATCTGAATCCAATTGTAATCAAATACAATTTCTCCTTTTTAATTATTTTTTTAGTGCCCACTCTCGCAATTAGGTGAGTCGGGATCGTGCTGGTTTATTGAGTTGCACGGACGCTACCAACAAACTACATTTCTTACTTTGCCAAATTTCTATTTAAACCACTTTGCTCGACAGTTACTTCATCGCAAATGGTCCAGCGGGCAATAATGGAAAGATGATGGGAGACGCACCCATTTTATGGTGGATGTTTATATATAGTGACTTAAAAGCTGAAATATGCCTAAAATGAACAGACATTAGGACGAGTTTGAGCAAACTAAAGGCTTAGTACACACTAGATTGTTATTTGAAGGTAAATGCTCTACACAATGGCCATTGTTTGCTGCCTTGTTTTTAGAGGGTCCTGAATAGGTGGCTCATCTGGAGCATCATGGGAGTAGTGTGGTGTGAGGCTTTGTGAAAGGAGTTGGGGAGGGCTTTCCATTTCATTTTAATTGGACACCAAATTTCTTGGATAAAGGGGGAGACAGAAAGCCATTCGGCTGGATCCTTCTTCCGTACCAAGCCTAAGTGAAGACGGCTGTGTCGAAATAAGAGGTGGGGTGGGTGGGGGGTCTTGCGAGGGCCAGTAATGAAGAGAGATCCCAAAAGGCACCGGTAGGGTCACGGTAATTTTACAGGCCCAACAGGGAGGAGAGCTGAGGACCGGTGGTGGCAGCAGCTGCTTCAGTACAAAAGGAAAATGGAAAGAAAGGAGGATACAGAGGAAAACAGATCTGAAGTGGGTCTAGGGGAGGTTGGTGCACTAAAAACAATATGTACAAACAGCCCTGAACGCAAAGACAGTAAGACGAGACAAGATGTCGACTGGCTCAAAAATTAAATAGAAAGTTTTTTGCCGAGCACAATTGGTGATTAGATGACTGCTTGCATCCAATTTTTGGTGTGCTATAATGTTTCAATGGCTGTGCATTAAAACAATTATGTCCAATAATATCTCTGGCAACTCAGATGGGCTTTCACTGTCCATTACGCCAATGGATTATCTTGATTTTAATCAAGATTGGAAGCGCAGGGAGGATAATGAGGAGACTGTAAGGGAGAAGATGGTGAGGGGGATGTGGGGTAATCATAACCAACTTCATCATTTCAATATTAAAACGGTGTAAGCCTTCACATGTTTGCTGGCCAGACGTCAAACCAGAATTCTCATTCTGTATCAAGTTGGTTAAAGGACACAATTGTTTTCTAATATTAGAGAAAATAAAGTACATATTGAAGGGATGTACTGACAGAAGTTATGGGGGTATGGGCGATATGTTGGGTTACGTATAACATTGTTGGAAAGTCATTTCTGAGTTTGAAAACCTTAAAGCGTCTCCTGTCTAGTGACAAGCATTTTGAACCACATCCCGTGCAAAATGTCTTCAAAACTTAAGAGTTTCTGAAAGCCTCTTCTGTGAAATCTGATCTTAAGTCTCTGGATTCAAGTAACTTTATTTTCTATCATTCTTTATTAGTCTTGGTGAAAAAAAGGTCCACCCTTATTTCATGTGTAGATTCTCATCAAGAAAGTCCGCATACATTTCTCTATTCCTCCTCTCTTCAGTTGTGTGAGGTCTACCAGGATCCCAGACAAAAAGACAACTCTACTGCCAAGTGTCAATGCTGGTACGATGTTTTTCGAGGGAAGTGAATTGTTGTTTCTCCTCAAAACATACTGTGTGCTTTAACATTCAAAGACATCAGTTTAAGATGATATTGTACTAATAATTAATTGACTCGTCCAAAACTGAATGTGTTTGGGCCATCATGGCTGAGTGAATTTTATGTTGTTGTCAAAGAAAACCTGTATTGTTTGCGCAAATTCCAGGTGCTTCTACTCTCTGAGAGGTCATTAGTGTTTCAGGGTGGAAAGTTCTATCCACTTGTAAACCCCAATGGAAAAAAGTACATGTGTAATTGTTGCAATTAGTATGTTACTCATTATGTTCCTCATAATGCTTTTACCCATTATGAGATGCTTCTTGTGCAATGAGAAACCGTTTAATAGGCAATCAAATAGAATTAAACCAGGATGTATTAACTGATTCTCACAGTGATTGTTATTGCTTCCAAATACTGACCAATTTCAGCTGTGTTCTTAATTTATAAGCCATTTTCCAGATTTTCCAGATTTTCTTTATGTGTATACTAGTCTAGACTTATTTGCTTCTATTTCATTGTATGCATGTGTTATTTGGGTTCTTCCAGATATGTAGTTTTGAATGAATGTCAATAGCCCTGTATGTTTCCTAAAGAAAAAACAAAAACACTGCCCAGTTTCATACTTATTTTCCTCACTGTTCAGATTTCCATACAAGTTCAGATTTCAGCCAATCAGATGCCAGCATTATCTGGATTCTCAGTCCTCAAGGGCAACATACATAAAACATTACCAGGTACAGCGCTGAATGACTGGGAGCTCTGCTTTTTCACAAATGGAAAATAATGTAAACATGTTTGTAGCTGAAATCAGGAATGCATGAAGAAACGGCACATATCGCTGTGATGAAGCCCAGCAGGGAAACTGTTCGACAACGCACTTCAACAGCCTGTGTGCTTCCAGCCTGAAGAAGAGACAATTCCTATGGTAAACTGCTCAGCAGGAGAAAACCCATGTCATACCAGAAATTGTCTTGCTTTGCTTCCCAATCTTGGAAAAACAATTTTTTTTGTGGTTCCAAACATTTATGGAGCCACTAGTATCCGTGTCCTTCCAAATAGAAGTGTATGAATGAGGTTAAGATGACATAAAATTTACAGTACACTTCTTGCAGTTGTCCTCTTCAAAATGACACATACTGTGTAGCCATAATAAAAGTCAGATTTTTTTACGTTGTCCAGTTTTACTTGGTCGTTTCTCACTTTTGTTATAAAACAACATATTGCACTTGAAATTAGACCAAAATTACTTAGTAATATTTTGTGTTTTTGAAGTGTAGAAGCACATAATTGACAGAAGGTGTGGTTTCTTTCTTTTATCATGACTGTAAATTGATGCAGCATCTATTTTCTCTGACCTGTGTGTAAAAACTACTGACACAATCATAAAGTGAGGTGTAGCAAACAACATAACTTCTTCTCCTACTCGTTAGGCTTTTTCCTTCAGTGGGTCACCAAAGTGAATCATCTCTCTCTCACTATTTAATCAAACAGTATAACAAAGTTAAATTAAATTGGTTCATCCTTTACATAATTAAAGAGAAAATAAAACCAGAGTGTACAAGTTAATCTGACGGCTAATATAAATCATGAATAAATTGACTATAGAATAAAAAAATAAAAAATAAAAAAAAACAATGCTTACAATGCAGGAAATTGATCTGCAACACTTCAGACTCAAAGTCAGGAAAGCAGGAGGACACAAAATAAACAGCAAGCACAAACTAACAGCTTGGTATTAGTGATGCACGATATCAGTGCCAGCCAATATTAGCCGCAATATTTAATATCAGACATCGGCCATTCAGTCAGAATAACTCACCAATATAAAAGGCGCTGATTTTATATGACAAACCAATGACAATGATGCCTGCAGGACAGCACAATATCAAATTTGCACTGAGTGTTGTCATTGTCTTAGAGGGAGCAAATATCATGAATAAATTTGACATTAAACATAATGTAAGTTGAAAGTGTTACATCGTTTTCAGCCTCCTTTTTAGCATTTGCTTTTGCTGGCAGGCTAATTCGAAAAAGATAATGAAGTATTTTAATCCACAGTAGAGAAGGTCATATAGTTTCGATATTGGTATCGGTATTGGTTATCAACCAAATGAGTTTCAGTATATCAGCATATTGGATATCAACCAATAATCCAATATCGTACATCCCTACTTGGTATTCCCCTCAATAGCTCTGAAATAAAAATGTATTTTCCCCCCAGGTTTCTATAAAACTCTCACTACTACAAAATAACCATTTGGCAGAGATGGACGGGTGGACTACTCTTCTGTTTCTATGCACCCTAGAAAGTGGATGTTTATTGTTGGCCAGGGCCTTATTATGTTCGCTCTGCAACTTAAAAGCCTTGGCTTGCAAATGGGGCCAATAAAACAGTGAGAAAAGTCTGTTGTGACAATGGAACTCATTATGTTAGAGTGGACTCATTTGGCTCTCGGCACAGTGCTGGCTCCACATGTCTGTCATGTGACAAATTGGACATCATCAATCACAGAATGCCGCCCTCTTCATCACTTTCTAGTATTAAAGAAGGTGTATTTTCATCATTTAACATGTGAACATACATTGCGTACATAAAGATTTATGCATAGCCTACATGTAGATTTCTATCTGAGTAAGTCAGACTTTGGGGTCGGTAAATAGATTGAAACCTGTCATTCTCAAAGAACTAAAAGAAGCTCATCATGTCAATTCATCTTGAGGATGAGCATGCAGCTTCCTTTCCCATCTTTGTTCAATGCTGCCCACGCCGGTTCGGCTCCAGGCTGGCGGCCCCGTTCTATTCCCAGAAGTCATTATTGTCTTCAACTAAGGTGCCCCTGCACCCTGTGATTTGTGGGTAATGAGCTGGCTCCCCCCTGCCCGTGTTCAATTATTCTCATTGAGAAAGTGATTTCTCACTCCACAGAGCAAAACGGAGATGGCAAACGCATGAACTCTAAACAAGAGTCAGGAATTAACATGTTCAGAGCCAGCGCTGGAGAGAGGTGTAGTCACCCAGATGATGCAAATGATGTCGCTGATGTAGACAAAGGTTAGACGGATAGAACAATAGAGTAATGTCGATATCTCGAGCTGGAAGGTCGGAAAGTTCAGAAACGTTGCATTCTACATAGTTATTAGTGGAGCTTTGAGAGAGGTTGTTAAAATAATTGAAGACTTGGTATTCTTCAGAATACCAAGAATACCTCTTATGTAGGCACATAAGAGTAGCGCCAACAGCACTGTGATGGGATGGCACGACAGAAAAACAGAAATTTAAATTCATATTTAAAGGCGCTCTATTATATATTTTCCAGGTATATTGTGGCATTTTATGGGGCAGTAAAGTACCTTCAGTTTTTATAAAATGCTGTTCACGTCAAATATGATTTAAATGTGGCTTTGTAATTTAACATTTTGAAATTGGGTCTCTGTTTCTTTAAAAATTCCTGCTCGTTCTGAAACTCTGCCTTTAGAAAGTTATCACAACATCTCTCCTCTATTAACCCTTTTTGTTTATTTGTTTTTTTCCCAGCATTGCACTGAGAAGTAGCTCGTATAATGAGCTCAGCAGATGTGCAGTTCCACCAGGTGTTTGCTAATTGTTGCTGGCTAGTCTGAAGGAGCTACGGGAGCTCAGAAGCATCTCAAAGGAGGCAGTAGGTCCACCCAGGCATTTTGCACAGCTGAATGGTTGTCATGGAGATTAAAGGATTTCTCAAACATGCATGAAAGAATCAAAACAACTCTCCAGGCATAATTTTGATGAGGGAATAACATTATAACATGATGAAAAACTTAAAAAGTCGACTTTATATAATACTGCCCCTTTAATGCTCAATGGCAACCTGAACTAAACATACTTCAAGGCCAGTATTATTGATGGACAGATGCTACAAATGATGCTAACATTAAATACTCAAGAAAATAGCGACATTTGTAAGACCTTGACAACGCCTTGCTATCAACCCTATTTCCACAATTTGATGGTATGATGGTATTACCATTATCTTGTACATGCTATCCAAATAAACTTGGCTTGCCTAGTTGGCTTTAGAAGAAAAACAAAGTTGCCTTTTCCTCAATAAATGACATATATAAAGTGTGTTTCACATTTACTCAGGTTATTTTTAACATCAAAATCAGTCTGATCATCTTAGGAATCAAACAAAATACTAAAGAAATCAGTAAGGGAGCAAATAGTTTTTTTCTGTTTAAAGTCAGTAAGGATGTAAGTCAAACAGGAGTTAACTGCTAGATGAAAGAGAAATGTCGCTTCAACATGTTTACAATCCAAGAATTTGATAATGAAAACATTAGCGTACTGCACAAAACTCAATCTTCCGTATGATTGTCATTAGGCATGATAGTCTTTTTTTTTAAGGACTAAGAAGGTCATCTGACTGCACTGTTCTACATTTTAACAGCTACTTAAGGTTTTTGCTGCCCACAGTCTTGCATGCAGTGACTGAATGGAGTCATGAAGGTAGAGGTGCATACTTTCTCCACCAGGTAGCAGCATAGAGGGGCTGTGACAGACAAACAGACTTGCAGGTGTGCACCTCTTTTCTTATGGGGGAACAAATACGCCTAACTCGTGTCTCCATGCTCAGCCGCCCTGACACCGCCTGCAGCTCGCCTCAGGGCCTACAGACTGTGTGGGCTTTGCCAAAAAAACAAGAGTGGTGAAAAGACTGAGTTCACTCACAAACAACAGCAATTACACATTAAATACTTACATCCTCATGCTAAAAGGTCTTTCAGGCTGTTTTTTTATTTTTTATTTAAAATCCCATCACTTTAACATCAGTATTTTATTTGGGTGTTTGACACTAAAGATTAATTAAAACAGATATTCAGGAGGCAGAAATTGTGACTATTTTTCATTGTTATCACTGAGAAACAATAAGTATCATTCATCTGACTGACGAAACTGATTTCAGCTCTTCTGCGTGGTTGAACCTTACAGAAAGGATGCAGAAACTGGCTCAATTATTGAAAATATTGACAAAATATTTATAATATATCAACTGATATATTAGTTGTTTTGGGGCTCTTGTCTCGGTGTTTAAGCCAGGCTGCTTATCGCTGTGGGTTCTCTGTAAAACCCGTCAGATGAGACGTCTCATTATACCACAAAGCTCCGACAGACCGAGGCTTGATCAAAGATGTGTAATCACATCTTTGATCTCCAACATGTTTTGACACTGTTATGCAACTTTTATTCTTGGTCTCTCTGGATGGTTTTGATTTCATGTGTCTTTTATTTATTTATTTATTTTTTGTGAGAATTATCACTTGAAACAATTTTGAGAAGCTATAACCTAACAAGCAAAGTGCATTTCGGAAGTTTTGATACCTGCTGAACTTGTTCACCTTTTGTCGTCTAACAAACTTAAACTTTATTGGAGTTTTTCTGAACTTTATGTGACAGATGATCCAAAAAAAAAAAAAAAGAACAGTGCACAATAGGAAGGTTGAAGGAAAAAGACTATTTCCAAGGATGGCATCAGTTGCAATCAGCCACATTTGCTTTAATAGCATTGAAAAAAAAAGAAAAGAGAGAATATGGAACGACTGCAAACCCATCGAGACATGACCCCACCACTTGAAATTTACTTGTAGTAAAAAAAGGAGAGGCTGCAGTTAAAGGTCAGTCTCCATCATGACAAATGTGGACAAAAAGTTTGGTTTTTAATTTTCACTTTGCTTTTAATGTTTTGCATTTAATTGATTGATTTGATTTATTTCCACTTTATAATTATGCACCACTTTCGGTCGGTCCGTCACATGAAGTCCCACCAGAATATGTTGTAACATACAGAAAACATACAGCAGCCGCATTAAATTAGAAAAGTTACTTGACGAGTTGCAAATGTAAAATTAAACCAAACTTGATCTGAAAAGTCTATAATGAAAAACAAAGCGTCTTATTTTGAAACTTTTTCCCACCTTCTCAGAAGCCACTAAAAGGATAAGCTTCACAAACACGACTCAAACATGTTCCCTCTGATTTGTGTGCATTAGCTGTTGATTGGTTTAGACCCCGCTGACGGACAGCTGGTGTCAGTCCAGACAGTGGTGCGGCTCATGATAATGGCCTCCGGTTCCTCATCAAGGCCGCAAAACAACACAGCGGAGAGCCACTCAACCAGATCAGAATGTGGGTGCGTGAGGGAGTGTGTGTATATGTTGAGCGGGAAGGCCCATTAACATTCATCAGTGGGATAATAGACCAGCATTAGCGTCAGCTGTTTATATGAAAAATAACTCATAAGGCCTTGGTGTATATGGGCTGATAAAGCATGCTCTGCTCCACGCCACATTTGGCAGGAGATGTGTGTGTGTGTGTGTGTGTGTGTGTGTGTGTGTGTGTGTGTGTGCGTGTGTGTGTGTGTGTGTGTGCACTAGGGTGAAGAGGGATTTCGGAGGTGGAGTTTATGAAATCTCCGAAGGCACCATCTGACACTGAAATGAATTTATTGATTGGCTAGCTAAGCAAAAGACAATTGCCAGATTTAACCACAGGCTGGATGGCCTTGTGTTTAGTGTGTTCTTCTACACAAGAAAGAGGACAAAATACTAAAAAAAGAAGAAATGAAACATGATCTGGGATTTAAAGTAAACCCCCGAAATCAAACACTTTCTTGTAACACTGTTTATTTTTGTTATTCCTTTAATGTTTCTGCAAGGATTAACATCTTTTTCAAGTGAGATCTGACAAAGAAGTGAAACTTTTGCACACTTCAGGCTAAAAGTTTGATATTAACATTGAAATACATAAAAGAAGACGAAGTTAATGTGACACATGTTCAAGGGACAAGCTTAAGAGTACCAGTGGCACTATTCAATGAAAGAAGCCTTTAGAAGTGCTCCCAGAATACAAAGTTTTCTGAAGATTATTACACAAAAAGGTGCAAAATTAAATGTTATAAGGTATTGATAAAGTTCTCAGGTTAGAGGGTAGTTTACCCAGCAAGCTTTGCAAATATATTTTTGTCTTCTTCGGTTTAGAAATTTTAAAAAGCACATAAACATCCATTCTCAGTTTTGTTATAGAAGTCAAAAGAGAGTGATTGACAGAATCTAAACAGGAAAGTTCACAGAAAGCAGTGAAACGCCATCATAGTCAAGAACATTAAACAATACAGCCGGAAAACGCTTTCCTTAATTTGTAAAGTAAAACGTGCTCTGATTAAATAACAAAAGATCTTCCTTACCTTCAGCTTTTATAACTAAAAGTTTAAAAATGAAAACTGAAAGAAAGCTACTATACCCTCTAGAGTAGAAACACCAACAGATATAGGAATGAGCTCTGGACAAAGACACAGGGACCTAAAACTGCGCCATGAGAAGCTAATTTTTAAAATCTTTAGTTAAGATGTTACCGTCAACTATCTAAAGTTTATCCTTGAATCTAGGAACTTTCTTAAGGTCATTTTTAGTATTTTTACTAAATCTTTTCAGTCACAAATGCCTAGTTTACACGATAACAAATTTTGATGGATGATAAATTGTGCCAGACCTTATTGCGATACACGATAACATTGTAGTTTTCAGACCATTTTCAAGTCATATAACAGTAATAGTGGTGTAAAAGTTCAAGAACACATTCTCAATGATCAATTAGCTTTAAATACTAATGAACATTTAAATACTGAAATATCCAAAACTGAAATATCCAAAACAAATAAAGAAAACAGAAACGACAAATAACATTCAGTTTTTGGTAAAAAGAGAGGAAGAAAAACAGAAAAACGAATCAAGCGAATGAAAATGATTGAGTTTCTTTTAATTTATCATGCGATTAATTGATTTATTGTTTATTGTGACAGGCCTACCCACAGATGAGTTGTTTTCCAGACAATAACTACGCAACTACAAGATTTGATTAAAAAGAGATGACCTAGAACAACTTCGTAAAAAGAGTAAAGAAAACAGAAGAACAGTAGCTGTTGGAACATGGCACAAAAGCCCACCTGTAGATAAACATATTCGGTGCCATTTGTTTCACTGGAAAAACCAAAATAAGTTTAACACTCTCTCTTTGTTTTCAGTTCTTTTCCCTCATTTTTCCTGCTATTTTTAGTTGTGAAGCATAATGAAAAACCAGAAGAGACACATAATCCACCACAAACAAAGACCTGCTAATTGGGGTGTTGTTTTTTTTTTTTTTCCCCTCCCCTTAAAACCTTGATATATACGAATGCGTATCAGTGTTTGTGCGTGTGTAGACTCATTATCTCTGCCAGTTCTGTAGCACAGATCGCAGTTCTTTTTAATTAACCCATGGAGTGTATATTTATCTCACAATCTCATGCCGCTGTGCCGTGCGCCAGTCAGACAGACAAAGGAGGCAAAATATCAAACTCGTCACGCGCGCCGAGAGAAGGCAGCCATCACGACTTAGCTGCAGCGAGTGGAAATAGACGCCACTTACAAATATCCACTTTCACCTCTAATGAGCAGATTTGTGTTTAGTGACTCATCTGAGTCACGCAGCTGTCGGATTACAAACAGCCAGCAAAAAAAAAAAAGAATTAGCCACCGTGTGGAAGCCTGCGCTCAAGCTGTGGCATTCCTGCTGTTATTCATTAAATATTTACATAACTCAGCTGGTACAACCTTTACTCTGAAATAATAATCTCCAATATTTATAAGTACATATTTGTCGAGGTGTTTTAAGCCAAGACCTTAATCTTGGATTAGTTTGTTTTTAAATTTAAGGGGAAAAAATTGCATGTTTTTTTAAAGTTTGTATGGAAATTAATACCACTGTAGTTCATAAAATCTTTTTTTTTATTATTATTCAGGGCCTGACAACTATTTCCAATTTTTTAAAAAAAATGAGTAGTAGCAGTAGTGAGCCCAGTCCTTGTTTGAGTAGTTAGTTTTCTTTTTTCACTGAACCTGTTTCAGCACTTTTTCTGTACAGTTTCACAAAAGACTTTTTGCTGGGAAAAAATGACTTTATAAATGATTATAATTAAGTGAGTAACTTCTGGCAGCTGCTTATCGTTTACCATGGTGACATAGAAGAGGTGTTAATCTTATCCAGTTTATAGACGAAATATGAAAAAAGCTAATCTAAAAATATATCAATCAGCTTTGTAGACACTTTCTGATCTTTGTCAAAGTTTGAACTGCATTTTGCTCTCAACTATTATCATAACAGCATTCACCTTTGTTTTTACAGCCATACTGTTGAGAGATTTCATGTGACAGAGAGGAGTTTGTAAAGCAAAGAAAAATAAGTCCTTAGTGGACATTTTAAAACTGACATTAAATTCTGCCAGTAGCATTTGTCATAGTCAGTGTAGTTAAAAATCATAACTTGAGCAGAGATCTTGGTGTGCATCTACTAATGAAAGTACACTCTTATTGAGGCTGTGATATTTAAAAAAGACTGCAGACATTTTTGAATCCAGCAGGCTCCTTAAGGGACAGAAATTGAAACCCCAGACAGAGAGAAATAGATCAACTTTTCTGAAATGTGTTTGTACCCTGTTAAAAGTGACAACCTGAATAAACACATTACATGCCTCTGAAGAAAATAGTTTCCTTCTAAACAGCTTTGTACACCTTTTGTACTTCCTGTGCCTTCACTTTAAGCACCTCACTGGAACTGAAAATCACTTATTTTGAGTCCTTTCACGTGGTGTTGGATTTAGTGTGTTCATGGACCGGGGGAGCAGGGGGGACATCGAAATATTGAGGTCTGAGTTTAGAAAATTCTACTCTAAAATGTAGAAATTTTATTTTGCGGTTTCCTTGCCTTCAAACAGCAAATCCGATCAGTGGGATGCATTTATTTTGTAAAAAAAAACAAAACAAAAAAAAAGTCTGTATACATAATCTTTAGCTTTAACTCATTTTCCATCGTCGTCTCTTAAACACAAAGGTAACAATACTGAAATGCCACAGGAAAAAATAAATCTTTTCTGGTTTGCATTTCATATATCAATCAACATTTTTCACTTTGACTGTCTTTAGTTCTTCAACTGATTCTACAATCACTCATCTTCCCACATCCTTTCCTTGACTTTTCTTAATCTTTCTATACAAGAAGTCAGAGCAGATAGCCAATAATGAAGAGTAAGAGCCTGACACACGAACTGGGGGGAAATCTTCTTCTCATCAAGCTCAGCACTTTAACACTTCCCAAGGTCATTGCAGCGCTCCCTGCTGAGAGGCTCTGTCACTTTTAATAACTTTTAAAGGAAGCATATTTTCTCTCCTTTGACAGATTGAGGAGTAGAGGGACCAGTCATGGGCTGACTCAATCATAACGTGTCAACAGAGCGAGGACGTGCGAAGGGAGGAGACCAGCCTGCGATCGCTAACACTTTACACTGTTTACTCCATGAAATGTATCGCCACATGGAACAGAAGTGGGAAGTCTGTCAGTCACTGGCTGTTTCAAGTTGGTCAGTGAGCTGACTTTGCGACTAGATCTCACAACTGTAACAGTCACTCACTGTCAAAATATCAGAGTTTTGCTTCTCGTTTCATGAGCCTGTTGAAATTTAGACTGACATTAGGCACACAAATATGAAAACTATACAGTTAAAGGGGTGGTATCATGTGTTTCCCAGCCACAGAGTGCCATTTCATAGCACAGTCCATTTCTTATGTATATCAAATATGACTCAAAATAAATTTGACTTTGAAATTGGGCCTCTGTCTCTTTAAGAAACTCTGACTCTTTCTGACACTTCACCTTCAAGAAATCATCACAACATGGCTCCTCTATTAACCCTTTAACAATGTTTTTGCCCGCGTTACACTGTAAAGTAGCTTGTGTAATTAGCTCAGTAGATTTGCTAATTGCTCACCAGATGTTTGCTAATTGCTACTGGCTAGTCTGAAGGAGCTGAGTGGGGGAGTCCACCGAGTGGTTGCCCCGGGAGATTCAAGGATTTTTCAAACAAGCATGAAAGAATTAAGGCAACATTCCAGGTACGTTTTTGATGAGGGAATAAAGTTATAACATGATGTAGAGGTCAAAACGTCACATTTAACCTAATACAGCCCCTTCAGATTACATTTGTTTTCATTTTTTTATGTATAGTTTTTTTTATTTTTTTTGCCAAATAATGCCTAAAGTATGAGAACAGAGAGGCGTACAGGGTTATTAATATTTCTCACAGTCTGAAATGTAAAAACAATAACTGGATTTATAAACTTAAAGACATGAAAAAACAAACAAATATAACACCAAAGGCATATGCTGCATTCAGAAAGCACATGCATCTTTTTCTGCAAATGGTACGGCGGGTCTGGCTGCTGTGTGTCTGTGGTGTGTGTGTCTATATCCCTCCTATTGCATAGCTAAAGCCACAACAACCCCATATGTAGCTCAGGCAGCAAATTGGACAGGAGACCCCAATTATAAAAAGACATGAGGGCAAAGGTCAGAGAACTGCTGGCATGTTTACAATCCTACAGGAAACCTTCAGATATGAAGCAGGCCAGCAATTTCATCCCAATCACGGATTATGTGGATTTACCTTTTTGTCCATTTCAGAATTGATGACCAGACAAGGACAAAATTATTGCTTTTCTTGACCAAAACAGTTGCAATGTGCAATACTTGACATATTTTTGACATTGAAAACTAATTAATACATTCGCGATTTTGTGAAATGTCCTCTGGATTTATCAGTAGTCAGAGTAACTCTTGTGTTTCACAGATAAGAATGCAGTTTTTCCTTTCCCGTCAGCGGATCAGATGTAAAAATGTAGCGTCAAAGCATTTTCCGCTGTCAGAGTTATTGTTCTTCTGAGAAACATAAAAGGAGCAAAATAAAAGCTTGAAGTTCTTCACAGGACTGCAGAGGTCAAAATGGTGCATGACTGAGTTTAATTAGCTGATTGCAGACCCAAAAGTCACTTCATAGCCAAGAATTAGTGACTTGAATTTAAAACTTGATTTTGGCAGCAACTGGCAACCCTTGAAGGTCATTCAGCTGTTTCAGCGTTAATTACCCGGCAGCGCCTCGTACCTTACCCGACCGACAACAACCCGGTTCAGATCTATGCTTTGTAGTTCAAGTTTTTTTTCTTTGAAAAATTAATCAACTTTATATCAGTTGGTATTTGTTCGAGGTCTTTCTGTTGTACCCCTGAGCCTTGAAACATCACTTGCTCTAATAATTTATAGTAATCAGCCACTGCGTAAACGGACTCAAATAATGAGTTTTAACATGGAGGAGAAACATTTAGTCTAGATTTCATTTTGCAATATTACTTTGACTTATTTACTAGTGTTTATATTTGAATACTGGATTGTATGCTTTTGCTGCTGGTATTAGCATCACACCTGTTCCTGCTGGTCAAGCCATTGGTCAACCATAGGATGGTTGGCGCTAAGGGAAGAACGAAGCATGTCTCTGTGAAACTGAGCAGTCCAGCCACTCGCGTCACGAGGAAGACTCCGATAGGCTTGGGATCCCCTGCCCTGCCAGGCAATAAGAAAACGTAGAGTTATTGATGTGCTTCACTCCATCACTGTGATACAGAGGGAACTTTCGATGATAAAGGATTTGCTGGTAAAACAATAAAAGTTAGGCCCCAACAATCTAATAATGGGGCTGGTATAAATTTCTTGATCTAACTTTGACATCTATAGCCCAAAAAATAAAAAATAAAAATAAAATAAAAAATACACCAAAAACTGTACATTTAAAATAAAGTCAGAGGAGACGCTGCTACAGCAATCACTGGATGTTTTTCTCTTTCACATTCTCCGACTTTTGCAGATTGGGTAATTTCATCCTCAACTTTTTCTGTTTTCAAAAGGAGTTTTCAGCTACAGGACAAAACGTATCCTTCTTCAGATGTCAAGAAAGGCTGACAGTAATATGACAAAGTTTTTGTGTTTTTGCGAGTAGCTCAAATCCATGAATACTTGATACCCCCCCAAAAACATTTAGAACTGCCTATTTTGAATAGTTTGTTACCCTTTATATACCTTAATATGCATTACTACGCACAGTGGAAACGGTCTTAGCATGAGAGCAGAAGCTAATATTTACAGTCTTCCTTATTTGCCAATATGTGATGTTCGTTACTGGTTTCATAATTGGTGACTGGATGATGTATTTAAACTGCCTGGTTGCTAAAATGTGCTGTACAAATAAAATTTGATTGATTACTTTCACTTTTTGAGGATACAGCTAATCAGTACCACAAACAGCTGGGGTTCACTGTACATATAGATCATGCTGGTTGTTTCTGGTGTGGGCAGCATTTCAGACAATCTCAGAGTTGAGACAAGAATCTCAGTGGAACGCAGTTTATTGTTGCTTACAGGTAACATGCTAACCATGGTAACTGCTACCAAAAGATGCAAGTGATGGCTATAACTGTCATCATCAATATGATTTTGTCTTGTACTAAAGTAAAGTTTTACAGCGAAAATGTCCTCACACAGTGTGACGTCACCATTATGATTAACTTCCTACTATAAAAGGTTTTGAGTGCTGCTGATTATACTGTTTAATTCAGTAAAATGCAATATAACTGAAACATTTATTTCAGTAACTATTATATAGATTGACTACACACACTGATGTTTTCAAGCCTTTGTTTCTGTTAATTACGATGATTTTCTGCTTATGGTTAAAGAAAACATTTGACATTAGAATATCACATCAAACCAATTCAGAAACACTTAATTCATAAAAGTAAGTCTAATACCTGCGAGCTTTACAAAAACCATAAGACTGAAACCAGCCGCAGATCAAACAGTTGAGAAAAAACACCAGGTGTTGGAAGATGCTAAGAGTTTTCTTGTTGTTTTTTTATACTGTGTCTCAAATAGTCCAGTTTGTTCATTCAAGTCCCATTCAGATCTGTCCTCTTTTCCCTTGACCTTTACTCATGGCTTTAGGGACTTTTTAATAGGAGTGCCAAATCTAAGCTCCTCCATTACACGAAAGAAAGAACCATTTTTTAAATATCTCCTGCCAAGGTAACATCAAACATCGGCAGACATCAGCAGACCTGAAAAGAATTAGATCTTCAGAATATTTTTATATTCCAGACATGCAAGCGTCAAATTTGAAATCTCAACAACTGAAGGTTGTAGATAAAACTATCAGCGGGCAGAAGAAAAAAAAGCAATTAAATATCAAAACCCAAAGTGGACTGAGTTGGTATAAAAGACATTAATTTAAGATTTGATTATTAAAAGTTTGACAAATTGTGGATCAAGAGGTTTAGCTATGTGCACCATGTAAGGAACACGTAGCAAAAACAAAGGCGTATAACAAAATCGAACAAACTGCGCACAAATGTCATCGTAAAACATGAGAAGGGAGGAAGTGTGAAAGATGAGGAGGTGCAAAGAGGGTGAGTTATGCTTAGCACGTCACTAAATGACAGCTAACAATTGTAAATAAAGAAATCAGACTCCTGACCCTTCCGTGCTTTGATAAAAACATGTGTTTTCAGCACAGCTCAATGTGCCGTGAAGGAGCCTGAGGAAGCGATGCAGACAGGACCATAAAACTCAACTGAACATGTGGAGCCTGATAGGGAGACGGCCTTAATAACCATCATGGTCTTTAGTCGCAGAGGAACAACTGACTCCTGTCCACAAACTTTTACAACGTAAAGGGAAAAAAGGGCAGCAGACGCACAATACACGCTTATTCTGGTGTGTTCACTGCGAAGAATCATTGTAAAGTGTGGTGAGGTCACTGGGATGTGATGACTTTACACGTCCAGCTGTTGACTGAGAACGTCCGTTTGATTCAATAAACTTAACTCAACTGGATGTGGGATGTGACCATTTGGCATTTTGTGAAAAAGAAATTATTCCAAACAACTCAAACACTGTTGTTGTTTTTTTGTGTGTGTGAGGCATGAATCCAAATGTGTTTTGGCACCGAGAATCACTAATGGAGGTTATTTTCGAAACCTTTATACAAAGTATTTAGCATATGCTGACTGACAAAAAAAATCCTTTTAGCACAGCAATGATACTGTAGGCTATACACATAACATTTGATGTATGATAAAAAAAAGAGATGATTATATTTAAATCTATCTTTATAGTAAATGCAGATTTACGATTACTACTCTTGATTTTGTCTCTGGCTCTACATTTTTCCTTGGTCTTGATTTTATCTCTGTGTCTGACATGTTTTTCTCTGTCTGGAGCTGCTTTGAGGGCTCTCTGTATATAATGTACCTGTTGTACTACAGAACCTTCAGCCACCCCAAAGTTTTTCACTTTGAAATTTTAAATCGAGCCACCTGGGTCTTTATGTGTTGAGGATGAGAAGAAGAGAGGGATGGGGGGGGGGAAAGAGTGAGAAGCATTTTCCGGTCCGGATACATGGATGTTTTTTCTGTCTGTACACTCTGTCAGATTTATGGGACAAATGGAAAATAGTAAAACTATGTTCAGTACAGGAAACTGTACACAGAATACCGAAAGGAGACAATGTTGCTCAAACCAGAGATGAAAAGCGCCACCTTCCCAAAGTTGAGTTATGCTAGTCACGCATAACTGTTTGTCTATAGAAACAGAGCTGAAAGGAGATTCTGGACTTTTTTTCCACTGCTAGTCTCCAATGGTAAACAAACCCCTGATCAAACGCTGCAGACGTCCCAGGACCGCAACTGAAGATGTGACGCTTCCAGGCTGTTTGCCATGGCTAAAGGCCCCAGGCTAGCTGACCAGGAAACCAAACTGCTAGCCCAGCAGCTAAAGACTCTCGACATGACACTGCAAGCTGGTTGCTCACTGTTCCCCCACCTGGGCAGTAATTATATCTTAGGATGAACATTTTAAGTGTTTCCTGTAATTTTAATGTGTTTACAACTGTGTCCAAACGGAGCTGGGGCGCATGTTATAGCCAAAGTTAACCACAGAATTTGGATTGTTTAAAACTTCTTCCAGGGAATGTTTCAGGTTTAACTGATCTTTTATGGGGTATTTTTCATTTGCTTCATGCCAGGAAGTTGCATAAAATATCCCCAGAAAGCAAAATGTGGCTATGATCTACATATAGCTTTCCCAGTGGACAGCAGGCGCTAATAATATGGTTACTGACCATGACACTAATAACACTAAGAAACTCAACATTTTGATGGCAACTATTTTGGCCACATAGCAGAAGGGTGTCAGTGTTGGTTCACATTTGAACAACATTTAAGCATTCCCATTTCCAAATCCACAATATGGATTTGGAAATGGTTAAACCGGAACTATGCAGTCAGAAGTTTATTAAACTTTTTGTTGTTTTGCCTTCGATTGAGACTAGACGATATCTTCCCATCTCGTTATTGTTACCCTAGTTGCATTATATGTTGGGTCCAGATTGAGGGGCTTGTCTAGAGCAGCATTCATGTAAGAACTCTTCACAGAAGTGTTACCTTTAAAGATACATTAGACAAAGAGCATGTAAGGAACCTCTTGCTTTTGATTTTCACTCTGCATACAAGCTCCTTGCTGTAACAACTGCTCTGACAGTGTGAATGAAAGACCTAATACCCATGTCATCCCAGATATTAAACCACTTTCTGATAGCAACAGTGATATCTTTGACAATGAAAATGTCTTTGAATAGGATTAGACCCTGCTTCAAGATACGGCGATCACTTATGAAGTAGCTTTTTCTCAATTCCCAAGTTCTCATTTATTTCCTTTTTGATTGCTAAAATATCTCATTCTCCATCAGAGGTAAAAGGTCTGCCAGGACCTTGGAGAGAAAACCATTTTAAGATGTTAATTAGCTTCACGTCCCCTTTGGATCCAACACAGAGGCGATATCTGCGCTTTTTTTTTCTCACCTTACATTTATTATCAGTTTTAAAAAGCATTAAGAAAAAAAAAAAAAGGTAATGTGTTGAACAACTCCTGCCTTTTTATGGATAAAAGAGGTGCCATCAGAAGAAGCTGGTCTCAGATAAGGACTGTCTGCTACTGCTGGCAGTGTTTCGGTTTCTAACAGTTATTCTTTTGATTTAGGGCGGCAGAAGAGAAAAGGATGGAAATGAGGGAGACTGTGGGGAGACGGGAGAGTTCTGTGAACTTAACTAGCATCACACATGTCTAATTGAAACAACTTCAGAACATTTGGTGATCTTCAGTTAATAAGGTAGTGGAAAGATATAAAGCTGAATCAACGTGAACCAACAGGTGTCTATTATAAAGCACAGACACAAAGTGTACGTCTTAATACGGAGCTACGTTTGATGCCGTTCGTGTTCGTCTCGGATTAGCAGTCAATGCTAAACACAACATTGTTACCTGTTGTTCCAGGGTACTTGAGGCGCCCCGAGGGTTTGGCTTGTTGTTGTACATCTGGAAACCAGCAGTTGTGGACCACCGAGTCGGGTTCTTTCTTGACGGTTCGTCTTGACTGACCAGAGCCTCACCTGGAGGCAGGTCAGCCAACGAGGGATCGCTGCCTCGACGGACATTCAGCGACATGCCTGGAGCGAGGAAGGCATAGGGACAAGTAATCAAAATATGACACGACTAAAATCAGAAGGAGTAGCTAATATTATGTACGTACACTCTCGCTTTAAAATTTCAAATGCAGCATCATTATATTTATTCATTTCATTATATTTACAACACTTTTTTTTTAAAGATAATCTTTTATGCTCAAAAGTAAATACCATTAAATCACCTTGCACTGATATTCCAGCTGCAAAGTCTTCTAGGGTAAACTTTCACCATCTTTGGACATGTAGAGAAAAAATGTTTGCCCATTCTTTGTGAAAAGCCCAAACTCAGTCAGACTGGATGGGAACCACACATTTTCTAGTGTTGTCTCAGAATCTCAATCGGATTGTGGTCTGGACTTTGACTGTACTGCTGGAATGTGAAGCTTCCCTTTGGCCTCAAGTGCTTTTGCAGACCCTAGCTATGTTCTCATTGACCATAAAATTGTGCAAATTGGAGATAAAATAATACATTTAGCTCCATCTATCTCTTCCTTCAACAGTGACCAATGTCTCCGTCCCTGCATAAGAAAAGTATTCCCTCAGCATGATTACTCTTTGATATTTTTGCTGCATCTCCTAAATGATTTGCGACAATTTTTAAACTGTTTATTCCGGCGTTCTTTCAGCAGTGGTTGTCTGTTTGTCACTCTGCTTTGAAGCCCAGATTGGTTATGGTTATCCCGTCAAAGGGTTTTCCCTCCTTAGCTGTACATCTCTGCGGCATCTGTACAATCATAATTGATGTCTTTGCTGCATATTATTCATGGCTTGCTTGATTTGCAGTTGTGTCATCCTTTCCTTGGTCTCCGTGATGCTGTTTGCTCCCTAATGTTCTCCAACAAGCCACAGTCCAATTAAAACTTTCAAAAAACACTGATCTTCAACTTCAAGGTCATAATTTCTCAGCAAACAGGAGGCGAATCAACAGACTACAAGAAGGTCTCGTACATTAATAATGTAAAGAAAGTTGCAGACAGGAAACTGTTTACAGCTGCATCACTTCCTGCAGCTGAAGCAGATTACCAACATTTGCTTCAATGTGCCTGAACAATGGAAATGGAAGTGTTTCAGGTTTCACATTAGATATACTGTACAAAAATTCATGGAGGACCATAACAGTATCCACAAGCTGTGCTATTAAAATACTTATTTAACAAGAAAATGAAAGTATGTGGTTTGTAAATAGGGTGCAATTTTGTTTGCTCCTTATTTAATGTAAATGTTGTTTACAATGTTCTATGTAGTAGTGTGTTATCCAGTAGTGTGTAGCAGCCGTTTCGTGCCTTGGAATGGTTTCTGAAGCTGATGTTATTTTGAAGAGTGTTTGTTGCTACTGTTTATGTCCCACCTTCAATTTGTAATTTTTCATTTAACAACTCAGTCATCTTTGCAGCACATCTGTCAAGTTATCCTTGATGATGTACTTCTGGTAAACATCTGTTTTATTGTTTATTTTATTGTAATTTATCAGTTCTTTATTCATATCATTGAACTCTGAGTCAGCAGCTCCAACTCTTTGTTGGTAGGGTTTCTAACTTTAAAACAATTAGGCATTTTCCATAGTTTATTCTAATGTCATTCCTGGTTTTTGTGTGGCTTTCTTTAACTATTTCAAAATAAACCTTTTGTGTACTTAAATTACTTTTCATAAAGTTTGTAATTCATCATAGTTATGTTGAAGGCACATTTTTATGGCATCTGGAAACATCTGGACTTCTTAGCAACCAGATGACTGTCGTTTCCAGAGAGATTTGCTCTTTCTCTCGCTCTTTCTTTTTTTGTGTGTCTTTAAGAAAGCAATACTTTATTAACTTGCATGTCAAGGCAGGTAGCCGGCAGAGGGCTTCCCACAAATGTCTAATCTCTGTCATTATCAAAGTATTTCTCTGTGTAAAACCGTGCCACGCGAATCCAAACGGCGGGTTTTAACGAGTGTTTTTCTTGGTTGCGAATGTGTTTCATTTATTTTATATGGTGACCACAGGGGTCTCTAAATATCTTCAGAAATCAGATGAAGAAAACTCAAAAGAAGTCAGCCAGCAGGCAAGTCACTGTGAGCTTACTTTACAGTTTAGGTTGTAGATCTAATAACAGGAAACAAACCTTTTCCCTTTCCAGTAATGACTGGTTCGTGTTAAGACCAGGACTCTCAGCAGGGATGCTTAGTGAATACAAGCGCTGAAACAATGTTGATGTGTTAAAAGCAGGGGGAAATGAGCAGCGCACAAATTTGAGCAGGTTCCATCACATCTCTAATATTGCAATTTTTATGGGGTGTTCTTAGTCGGGAGTGGTTAGTATTATCAACAACAGTCCAAGCAAGGAACAATGGGGAAACTACGACATTGTCATCGATGCATGTGGGAAAGCTCCAACAAAGGAACTAGCTTGCGTCATTTCGCCAAAGAACCTGATTCTGATAGCTAGGTGTAAAAGTGCAGAGTGAAGCCGCACAGCTGCAGACCAGCTGATAGACTGGGATCAGCATGGGCCTATCAGATAAAAGCACAGCTGAACCACAGAGTGATGACAAAAAAAGTGGCCTGATCAGTGACATCACTTTTCTTTTTTTGTTTGCGTTCCAGGGTGGTTATCTGAGGAACACATGGCATCAAGATGCACTGTGGGAAGGAGGCAAGATGCTCAAGCCAGTATGATGCTCTGTATCTTGCCATCTGAGTGGATGCTACTTTTAGACATCACGCCTTTAAAGCATTGCTACAAACCATGTACACCCCGACAGGGAGACAGTATTCCCTAACCACTGTGAGCTCTTTTAGGAAGAATATCTACCCTGTCATAAAGCCAAAAATTGGTCAGGAGTGGTGTGAGGAACTCAACAAGATGACTGAGGAGTCAATATGGCATCTAATTTGAGACTGTTGGGATCTGCTGGACAAATGAGTCCAATCTATGAAGGCCACAACTTACATTATTTAAAGAATATGGTACCAACATCTTGGTGGCAGATACCATTGACTTTCAGGAGTCTGACGGAGTCCGTTCCTCAGTGGGTCAGTTTGCTGTTTTGGCAGCCAAACAGGGATGTGGTCATTATGCCACGCCTAATTTGTGTTCTTACAAAAGGCTATTGTCTTGCTATAGATGAAAAACAATGTATTTCCCAGAACACATCAAAGCTCAGGTACTAGAAGCTTTTTACAATTATTTAATTTAACAATGTAAATCTTACTTTATTTAATGTTACTGCCTCTAAAGGCAAGGAGGCTTATTGTGTGCAAATAATACTCTAAATATGATGATGCTTGTGATCTTTTGTTTCTTAGATTACTTTTATTGACGGCATTTCACATGGTGTTCCATGACATAGACATGAATCACCTTAAAAGCTAAAGAGTTCCATTTGTTGTACATTTACAAGACTTTTCTGTTCAAAAACACAAAGTCTCTAATATTTAGTTATTTGTTTTTGTTATTTATGGCTATAAGAATATCTTCCAAAAATCTCTGGAGAACCTTACACATAGACAGAGTTATGTGCTGCATAAACGTTGACAGAATTTCCATTTATGAAATCCTCCTCCTTAATAAAATTGTGGCACAGTTCTATAGCAGCTTTTTACCCATGATAAATAAAGGAATGTATTGTTGTTTTTTTCCATGTGTTGACTGTAAAGGAGGTCACCACATGAAGACTTCTCTCCCATTTTATCAAACCAATTTTCCTCTTTTTAATTTGTGATGGGATTATCCGTGCAGTCCAAAGGGTTTGGCTGGTCCCACGTTTAATATCCAGCACCGCCACTTCAGAGCAGGCCGGCGATCGATCCAGACTGAAGACGGAATGAGACAGTTGGGGTGGATGGCTAATAAAATGAGGCCCTAATCCAGCCCCTGTAGTGAGGGATTATGGTGGGGCCACAGGGTCATGGACATGTACACAAACTAAAATTTAGCAAAGAGAGGTCGGATTCTCCGGGGACTATTACCTCGCATTGCTTTGTCCTTTATTTAACTTTCACACAGAGGAGAAATTACCTCATAGGAATCACCATGGGATAAAAGCCCTGCCATATATATATATATATATATATATATATATATATATATATATATATATATATATAACAACAATCATAAAGCAGAAGGCTGCATATAAATACCAAATAACTGACTTGCTAATTATTTCACAGCTAAAATCACCATGAAATAGCACAATAGAAACCCCAGCAATCTTATGGTGACTTAGGATTCATTCACACCAACCCTGTTTAGTCTGTTTTAATTGAATTTTAGTTTGCTTGCCTACAAAGTCTGGTTTGTTTTTGGAGGTGTGAAGGACTAAAAACCTAGCTCTCGGTTCAGTTAGATTGAACTCTGGTGCAGTTCGAATGCATTTATGGAAGTGCAAGTAGAGTGGAAAGCGCTCCAAAAGCAGGAAGCGAACTGTAGCGCAGCACATTCTGGGTAAGTACAACCAAAACAAGCACTCAAGTCTATGGCTAGCAGGAAAAATGGCTAGTGGTCTTTTATCAAAGACGAGAGGAAAAATCTTACAACCGCTAAAATCTGACGTCACTCAATTTTTGTTATCTTGTAAAGACGGAAATTGTGCTCATGTCTTCTTCAGAGGTTTTCATGTTGTTCCCTTCAGTAGTTCTTGTTGCAGCACCATCACAGGCAAGGAGGCAAATGGGTTTTTCAATAGTTTGGATCAGTGTTGAAGAGAACCACACCGGCTGAAAATTCTGTTCCTCAATCGAACCGAGTCTACCGGACTATCAGAGGTGAAAACACCCTAATAACATCAGAAACCTTATTTTAATATTTGGGATGCGAGTTTTAGGCAACATGATGGAAAAGAAAACATTTTTTACATTTTCTATTTCATATTTTTCAGGACTTTTACAAACTGAGAGAAACCATGGGTTAGGTAATTAATGCAGTCAGGTCCAAACTTACTCAAAAAGTTTGCTCATGCTAAGCATTAAGGCACCACTGACCAAGCAGACATAAAGACTATATGTGGATATTTTATTTTCTTGTGGCCCTGAAGCCCTTGTGTATTTTTGGGCTTTTGCTTTCACATCAGCCTGATTTAAATATGAATGCCAAGTGGCCATGGCTTCATGAAATCTCTAAAAGCATTTTTTTTTTCCCAGGCATCTTTGAACCTCTCAAGCATGGACAAATTCAGTGTCTGAATAAATTATGGTACTGAGCAATTTTAGCTCTCTCTTTAACCACTGACTACATATTGATGTCCTCTGTGCGCATGGGGATTTCCACAGCATACACACTGACCTGAATCATCCACAACGGGACAAAGAATTTCATTTTTGGATGAGAACATTGGCGTAATGGGGGTGGTGGGAACCTCAAGTGTTAGAGAGATAGAGATGAGATATGAGGAAATCTAAAAAGGAGAACTGGTCATCTAATAATCTGAAAATGGCAACAACAACAACAACAACAACAACAACAAAAGTTCTACTTCTCTAGAATTGCTGCAGTGTAATCTGATGAAACATCAGAAAATGAAACCACAAAACCAACTCTGAATAAATATGAACTGCTGACCTTTGCCATGAGACTGAGATTTAATCTAAATCAAATAGATGGAAAATGCTTTTAGGCAAAACAGCAGCTAAAACTACTTAGTTTCATTCTTTGTACCACAAAAATACTTTTGGTCCTCAAGGTTACATGCCTTTAAAATAGAGTCTATATTAAGCAATTCCCCAGGTGTAACCCTGCAGGCTATAAGTATTTATTACAAACACAGAACTGCAACACAGCATCAACTGATACGTCTTCCATAAAGACATTTGATCAAAGATATAACTTAGGAGCAGATCTTTTAAGAAAAACAATATATGCGAACTGAAATCATATCAAACCATCACCATTCCGTCTTGGGGTGGTATTAGCCCAGCTGCACAGTGGTTTTCTGTCAGGCTGAAACTCTGGCAGTTTAATTCCCTTCCCCATTCAGTGTGCCAGAGTGTCCTTGAGCTGCACACTGAACATCCTCAGAGCCTCTGATATATTTGTGCGTGCACATGTGAAATTAAAAACGAAATTAAATGAATATATTAGATAGCACTGTATTATTGAGAAAAAAAGAAAAAGCCCTGTAAAGAATAATAAAAAGAGCTGTTGCATTTGCACCCAAGGTTTCCCCCAGGGGATTACAAGGCTGGAGGGCCGCCATGCTTTAAGTGTCCCCCCATCCCCTTGTGGTTTTATTTATTTTATTTGGAGGTTTTAAGTCCAAACCTCCAACTTGGAGGCAATGACTCTCTCCATTTCTCTAAGACGTGTGGTCTAGTTTGCAACCTGTACTTCCTGTTTACAAAGGCCTTGCGCTGCTTCAACATCTGACAAAATAACACTTTGATTGATTTGCTCCAAAACCAGTAGATGGAAAGGTATAATTAACTTTTTTTCCCCCCATTTTGCCACATTTGAAAAGTTTGCTCAAAATTCTTATGGCAATGGATGAAAACGTATCTGGTTGGGTGAAACTTGTGGTAGTTTCAGTAGAGTACACCAACGTTTCTTTTCTGTGTCTGCAAGGTCCAAAGAGAAAAATCTGTCTCCCTTAACTACAATTCTCTACAGACGGTGGAACCAGCATTTACAGGAAGCGACAGCTTCAGTGACGTAACAATATGTCATCTAGGTTGCTTTCTGCCTGTGGAAAACCAAAAGGTTCCCGCCAGCCTTTCTAAAGAATCAGCTAAGAACCAGCTTTTAGCCTCACTCAATGGTTCAGTAATAAAACCGCCCTGGAGGAACTCTGGTTTGTGAGGACTGAAGCAGGAATGAAGTAGGAAGCAGCTTTGTTCCCACACGACTTCAGAATTCACTATTCAGCTTTCATTCTCAATAAGAAACACACAGAGAGAGAAAGAGTGTTCTCTCTTGACAGAAAGACAATACAGACAATCTACTGGAAAGAGAGAGGAAAAGATGTCAGCCTTCCTTGTGCCCTCTGAGACAGGATCTCCAGCAGACACTCAAATACTTCAGCAACAATAACACTGAAGTGTGTGTGTGTGTGTGTGTGTGTGTGTGTGTGTGTGTGTGTGTGTGTGTGTGTGTGTGCGCATGTGTGTGTGTGTGTGGGTGTGTGGGAGAGAGTGACTGTTTCCCATAGACAACATGGATCCCAGGAAAAGAAGGAGGCAAAGAGTTCACACCCAGAAGTCAGACCTGACTGATTTAGGTCAATGTCTGCATGTGTGACGATGTGTGTTGCTTTTGCCCAAATAAGAACAGCAGCAGCAAAAGCATTCATGTTAGGTTTTTATTGCTAAATATCTGAACCACAGGAGTTTTCAGATTTTAAAACTCATTTTCCTGTTTGTGTGTTCTGATCAGATGAACTAAAGCTACAAAATAAAATAAAAAAAAAACATTCCAAAACTTGGTATCTGGAACTGATTCACTTCAAAACCTTCAAAGTTTCTTGTCAAGAAAGTCAATAACCCTCAGGCAAAAACAGAACTACAGTAAGAGAATCTACTGTTTTTTTTGTTGTTGTTTTTTTAATGGTGCTCTGTATGTTCCTCCATTATGATGAGTCTAGCAGTGCACGCTGTAAAGAGGCAGTAAGTCCCACTCAGCCTGGTTTGTGGTTAGGAAATGCAGAAGAAGAAGCAGCTCTACCAGCCTGGAGAACCACAACTGCACACAAACATCAAACTCACTGTCCTTTTAAATGTAGGAATTAATCCTGGGATCGAAAACAGCTAAAAAAAAAAAAGGAAAAAAAAGCATCAGCTTCTCTCTAGATAGGCATCCTGAGACGTGAACTCAGCTGAATGTTTTGAGTATTATCTGTTCCAAAAACACGTTCTGCTGTGATTTCAAATCTGAACTTGTCTCCTTTGGAAGGGTAGCTCCACAAAAGTCATAAGTTTGTCATTTTGACTTTCTCAATAACAAATATTATGTTATTTTACATAAATTTGTCAAAGATATATAGAGACTGCTCTCATAATAAAATCAATAATAAAACTGAAATACTATAAAATACAATATGGTGATGGAACAGTATCCTAAAAATCAGATTTTTGTGTGTATTTGGGTAGCAAACGTAAACTTTGGTAAATTCTTGGTTGACTTCAATCTAGAAAAGCAAGCTTTTTTGTTGTTGTTGTTGTTGTTTCAACGATACAAATAAAAAAAAAATTATGTATGAAATAAATGAAAAATACATTTTCTTGGAAAATGTTAGCTTGTGTTGCTGTCAGCGATTCATGGTTAAACAGTAAATCAGAATATTTTAATTGTTTTTTCAACTACACAGAGTAGTTTTCATTTACACACACACTGATAAAGCTCTGGTTTTTATTTTAATGAGACAGTAGAGGTCTTATTTTATGTTTAACAAGTGTTAGGCTTCCAAAAATGGCACATAAACTTATTCACAATGAGAAAACTTCATTTTGAAGGACTTAACGAGGGAGTAAAAATGCCTGTTTTCTAAAAATGACTTGGAATAAACAGCATAAAGGGAAAATTAGGAAAGTTTTTTGTCCCAGTGTACTGCTGAAACCATTACCAGATTCCCCACTTCTTTAGGGCCAACTGCCATCAACAGTTACTTTTGGCCAAATACGCCTAAGACGTCATTGATCTAATTGTCACAGTCGCAGCATGAGGAAAATCTGGAGTTTGACGAGCAAATAAATACAATCGAGTTCCCAGCAGTTATGAAACATCTAAACCACGCAGGTTATTTTTGTTCGCCTTACAGACGTGGAGCAGTTTATCGCCAGATCCGCAGAACGAATTCACAAAACACTCAAAGTTTTCAATCTGAATCCTTCTGGTGCTTACTAAATGTTATTTGGTTTGTGGGTTATAAAAGAAACACGAGAGCCAGGACACAAATGTGGAGCTCATGTAGATTTGATATCTGATTGGGTGGGCAGCTGAAAGAGAAATATCATTGAGAGTTTTAAATCAAGCACTTTTTTTCCCCCAAAAATGCAGAACAAATCATTCTAAAAAGGGACTCACAAGCCTACAGCTGAAGAAGCTTTATTATGACAGTTTTCGAAAACGCCAAACCAAGACACCTAGAAACAGATGTTATTCCTGACATGTAGAGGCTGTTTTAGGTACAAATGACCGAGATCAGTCACAGCGTGATTAAAGTACATGAGATTTTCACAGAAATCCAAACCAGGGGGCTGTAAAATAGAAACATCATGCACAAAAGCGATATATCCCAGCCTGTTCCTCTGTATGCTGGCACTTAAAAAAAAAAAAAAAGCATTCTGGGTAAAACCAGACTGGCCGACTTGTGTGTAGGTTACAGTTTTAAAAAAATAAAGCTCTGAGTGTGCTTAGAGTTTAAGAGAAGTTAGGTCAGGCAAATAAACATTCATAAATCACTTTTACATCATAAACGATCAGGTTTGATTTTACTGAGGCTTTATTGGACTTTAAACATGCAGTGGGTGTTCTGTTCGTGCCAGCATACGTTAGGTTTACGACGTTTACTGCAGTCAGAAGGAAACAGCGGTTGCAACACAGCAGTCTTACCACTAGAAGCGGTTAAGACTTTTTCTTTTTTTTTTTTTGTAGTTTTTTTAAATCTTCTGGGCTACATAACCAGGGGGTAAGTGATCATCATACTTTAATACAGTAGGTCAGACAGAAAACTCTGTTAAACACTGCAGTGAAAGATTCTTTGATCCTAAAAGGAAATAACTCTGTTTTCCAAAAAATGTAAACATATTTAATCTAATTTCCTGTAGTTTAAGCATGGCTGGTAGGAACACAGTGATGATCTATTTCTAAGGTTCAGAAACACAGTCTGGACTTTTTTTTTTTTCCTTTCAGAAAGATATAACTGGCCAACCTGAACCCAGTTAAGTTACAAATGATCTTTTGACCCAGCCTGAAGAAGAAAAGCAGCCATGCTAGAGCTGTGGCGTGTTGCTCGGCAGTCAAACGCTCCACCGCATCGGTTGCCAAAGCTGCTCTCTTGAGTGAAACCCTTCAGTTCAGCTGGTCGGAGGTTTGATCTGCGCTTCCTGACCGAATTCCATGTGACAAGGACAACCTGGACCGGAAGGCTTTAGGAAGTGGGCAGAAAGCTCGATGGAATTATTAAAGCCAACCCAGAGCTCCGGGGTGATTTTCTTCTTTTTCTGGACCGGCTCCGTGTCTGAATGTGAGGCGTATGGACACGGTTATAAATGAAAGAAGATCTGTCCTAATGGAAATGAACAAAGTACAAACCTGATGCCACAGTAAAAAGGATGGAAGTTACTGCTCTGCTTTAAAGCTGCACTGTGTCATTTTTATAAACAAAATGTTTCATGTTTTTCTGCTACTGCTAGCAGCAGAAATACACCGCTCCCACTCAGAAACAGGAGGACCGATGTTAATCATGCTTGTGTAAGTGCTGCTCACACCCTCCTTCTTGCTTTTTTCTGGGTTATGGCTTCTTCCCCACACTGGAGCCTGATATGAATGTGCAAGCTAGTTATCACGTCCACCAATAAGAGAAGATAAATAGTTTTCATATAACTGTAAATTGTTTCTCCACTATTGGCACATTGAGCAGCGTGTTGGCGAGCATGGTGACAGCACTAAGACCCTCCTCCTAGCTCTGATTGGTTGTTTCTGAACAGGAGTGGTGTATATAAATACATACAGTGTATAAAAGGATCTTTAAGATCTGTTTGCATGTCTGAATAATGATGTGAAACTCCAGTATCTGGATTCAAATGTATGATTTTGGTTGGCAAAAAGTTAAAACTAAAAATTTAATTCACTACAATTTGCCACGAGGTTCGGTTTTATTTTCACATTTTGTTTTTGCCATTTTCTCTTCTCAAATAAATAATTTAAGTTATTACGAGGAACCCAAACCTTCTACAATCTTTACATCTGGACATTTTAAAACTGTTCATCATTTCTTCCATCACACATGTAATCGCCAAATCAACTAATGGCTCATGGCTAGAGCACATTATGTCCGCGGGGTAATAGTGGTACGTTGTCAAATTAAATCGACTACGATACTCAAAAACCCTCCAAAGAAAGCCCTTCTGAGTGACGAGTAGAAAACAAATGTTTTACTTTAATCCGACCCGTGACTGCAAGCGAAATCAGGGTCTCTCTGAACGTAATCATATCTGAAGAAAGATGTTACAAGGGGGAGCTTTTTGGGATTTCCACAGAGCATTGGTGCACATTATATCTGAATCCAGCTAACGTGAAACAGAAAGCGATAAAAGGACAGTGACGGATTTACTGTGACTGAGGCTGAACAGATGGTTCGAAGCGCAAACTGGAACCAGCTACATTGCTAACCTGAAAACTTCACTTTTCTGCTACGGAGGCAGCAAATTGAGCAGAACTTGACTCGTCCGTTCTTAAAACCAAAACATATATGGATGATATTTGTCATACCCTTCTTACGAAAAGCTCTCATTCCCCAAATGTGCACATTCACCCCATTGCAGTTTATCTTGTTTACACTGCCCCAGATGGGGCATTTGAAGGAAGTAAAATACTCTTCATTGTGCAGACAAAACATTAAAGTTCACTAAGTCTGCTCACACTGTAATGAGCTGCTAGAATGAACTCAAGATGTGAATGAAGTTCAGTTTCTTGAAGCTTAGCAAACATCAGCTTGGAAAATGTTTTGCTTCTGCTGGATTATCCGGTGATAAAAAGTTCATAATCAAATCACAGGCTTTCTGTTGAAAAATTTGAGGCACAGTGAAACTCGACAAACAGATAAATGCTGGTATAAAATCTAATTTGCAACAATTTCATCTGGAATATTAGATGCTTAGCAGTTTTTAGTGTTTAATCAATTGAATGGGTACTTTACTAATTTTATTGCATTTTTGTCTGATTTTATTTGTTCATTTTTATGTCTATTTAAATTGTGAAATCCTGGTCAAATTTTGTTGTTTTTAAAAGTACAAATTAATAGAGCTCATAAAATAAAAATTAATACATTTCTTTTTTTTTTTAAAAAAAAGGACATTTCTCAAATGTGTTCCTTAAGGCAGAAAAGGAGAAAACAACTCAATGTTACATTAACTTAGATGTGGAAATATTTTATTTCTAGAAATCTCCTCTTAGGTTTTCAGGGGGGGTTTCTGGCAGTCAAAACAATAAATTGCAAATGTGAAGAACTATCACATCTGAGTTTTTTTTAAGTATTTAAAAAAAAGGAAGAGAAAAAAGAAACCCCATGGTGATACTGAAGGAAAAATTGCCACTAATCAACATATTTTTGCTGTATTCTCAGTTATTTTCCATATTCAGCTCTTTTTGGAGGTGTTACTTTCATAAAGTAAAAACATATTTGGGAGGTTGGGGAAAAAAAAAGTGGGCAGCTCTCTGAAACAGATTTCTTAATGCACCCTTTCACAGACTCCTCCATTTTTAGATATTCTTCAGCTTAATGCTGAAACGACACCGTTCAGTTCAGACCAGCCCCGTCTCTTTTTCTCATGATCTTTGTCCCCGGGTTACAATCGGTCGCAGTGGAGTTTATGTAGCATGCCAAAAGTTGATTTGTTGTTGTTTACTTTTTCCTCAGTCAAACGACTTGCAGAGCGCGCCCAGTAAGCAATAAAGCAGTCAAACACAGTCACACACTCCACTCAGACACACATTCACATGATTCCGCCGCTTAGCTGTAGTTTTATTAGGGTTCTGGCAGGAGCAACAAAAGGATTCGCAGTAGTAGCGCATTCCCATCAACGCTAAGTGGAGACCGACGCTCGCACTGCCAACACCATCTAGCCAATTACAGTCATTAGCTATAATCTGCTTTGAATTATATCAAGACCCCATTAATGAAAGCTTGGCTAATAACGAACAGCCACTCCTCAGCTGTTTCACACCAACATCGACCATGGACGCCATGTTTTCCTCTAGCCTTGCAACTGTAAGTAGGATCAGGAGATGACTGGAGCTTTCAGGTAGCTAATTTTAAGCTAGCTATCTCAACAGGCTTTCTGCTGAGCCTTTTTAGACAATTTTAATTGTTATGAATTTATAACATAGCTAGATTATCACTGGGAAAGGGGGGAAAAAAGCTTTGAAGACTGGTAATGAAACAAACTTATACTTCAGACCTCCAAAAAATAAAGCAAACATTTCTGAATGCAGATTTTATTAAGGCACTAATTACTAACAGTCTTCAGGGTGGATGTTGTTGCTGAGCGAAGAGGACGCAATATGAGCCATTTTCAAGTTAATGAACAAACTTCTCCACAGAATACTCAAGGAAATAGTGCTAGCCAGCCAACACAACATGCTAAACCAAGTATTAATGTATTTTCTGCACACTTAGATAACAGTTTGCTTCTGCTCCCAAAATAGAGGAATGCAAGAAAAAATATACTTTAAATGCTTTCTTTATATCTTACATCACAAGAGAAATAAAAAATTATCAGCATATTACACCTTTACTAAAATAAGAGATTAGAAATCATTCTTTTGTAACACTTGAATATCTAGTTCAAAGACTTACGTGTATTTTTTTATTTGAATAAAAATACTTACTACAGAATTGAACTTCAAAAACCAAAATGTTTTTCTTACTATGCTTAAAACTATATACAGCAATACATGTAATGTTGCATTTAAATTTATGTGTAAAAGAAATGTCATCAATGTGTTGAAAAATGCAAATGTTGGGGTCAAACACCGATACAGAAAAGAATGAGTTAAATGAACCATCAGACTAATCAGCTGATGCAAAAATGCCACTGTTATAAGCTCAGTAATTTCAACTAAAGTGAAAGATTGATAAGATCTTTCTGGAATACAGAGAAATGTTGCAAAAGAGAGAGAGAGGCAGAGAGAGGGGGAGAAGAGAGAGAGAGGACAAATGGACTTCCCAACAGTGTCTTACAGCTAATATCTGCAAAAAAAAAATAAAAAAAAAATACATGTGTTATAGATTACCTGTCTTGGCTTGGTTACTTTGGTGAGGCAGTATATATTAAAATTGGACTAATTCACTGTGCTCTGAGATGTACTCTCAGTTTTTCTCACTGCGTCCGTCGCCTCTTCTGCAGTGACTTTAATGTGGCCTTGGCTGGTGGCAGGCGGTCTCCACAGTGACAGATCACTAAGCCCAATTGATTAGATGAAGGCCTTTCTCTTTGAGGTACCAACCTTCCTGCACAGGCAGTACTTTCAGTGGCGTTTCAGCAACTCTGTCGTCAAAGACTTTCAACATGATGAGGCAAGCACTGGGAAAGCCTTTTAGGCTCGACCTGACATACGCATGTGTGTTTAAATGGTTTAATGGTTTTAAATGGTTAAATGTTTGTGTGATCTGCAAACATCTGCATTCCTGGAGTTTGATGTGACAAATGCACAAAAATTAAACATGTTGTGGGAAATACACCTCCAGCTGCAAGAGTAAAAAAAAAAAAATGGGATAATTGCAGAAAATCTGGACATTTTTCAACACGTCTGTATTAGTTTCATCTTCTTTCAGAATGTGAAACTTTGCTCACAGGTAACTTTAGAAAGGAATAACCTCCATCACTTAGTAACTAACTTTTAGTTGCTAAGTAACTTCAGCCTCAAAAAAGCAGCACAAAGTTGCTAGCATGTTCTATTTCAGCCTTGTGTTTACTTGTCGACAGAAACGTGTGACAGAAAAAAATGAAAAACACGACCGTTAAGAATAGAAGGCGTTAGGCCTGTCACGATAAATTTTGCTGAGCGATTGTCAAAAAATTATTGTGATAAACGATAATGTTTCAAGCCCTTTTGACACTGATTTAATGGAAATAACTAATAATGCATGCGATTTCCTGCCATAGATAGATACACAAAAGCTAATCAAGATATTTTAATTATTTCATTCTTTTAATCCACTTTTATGAATCTCTGTGTGTTTGTAAATTAGTCTGATTGTAATTTTATTTCCTAATTTCAACAAATCCAATATTATCGGGATCTGATGTTGAATATAAGCTAGCTATTAGCTGACATCATGGATTTGAACTTTGCATTAAGTGCCTCTCAAAAGTTTGTGCAGAATTAATTTTTTTTAAACGTTTCCAATATGTATCATCCACTAGGAAATGTTCAACCATCTTTTTTGCCAGAATTTATTCAATAGTTCAATAAAAAAATGTTGAACACATTTGTAAAGCCTGTCTTAAGAAATGCATCAAGTTTTTCAAAATAGCCATGAAAAGAAAAAAGGTCCAGTGTTGAACTTTCTCTGACATACTAGATATCAATTTCCATGCCAATTCCTGATAGATAGTGGCCTGTTCTTGCTTTATCAGTAATGTCACTTCACATTTATTTTTGTTCACTCGCCTGAAGGATTGACGACATTTCGTGACTGGATTATATACTGGATCTAATATTTTCAAACCACAGTTATCACTTCTACCTTGTGACATGGAACTCCAATGTGCAGGAATACAAAGCTTTTCCATCACCAAACACTCTGAAAAGATTGAGATCCAATTCTTTACTGATAGGAAAGTGATTTGTGAGCCCAGACGCTTAAACAAGAGCCAAACCCTCAAATGGTTTGCCGCAGGGTATTTCGTTGTTAGCTTTTCTTGTCTGGACAGAAATTCTTTCAGATAATCTGAAAGTTGGGAGGAGACTTCAAAGAAAATAACTTCCTTCCAGTNCCGGACTATCAGAGGTGAAAACACCCTAATAACATCAGAAACCTTATTTTAATATTTGGGATGCGAGTTTTAGGCAACATGATGGAAAAGAAAACATTTTTTACATTTTCTATTTCATATTTTTCAGGACTTTTACAAACTGAGAGAAACCATGGGTTAGGTAATTAATGCAGTCAGGTCCAAACTTACTCAAAAAGTTTGCTCATGCTAAGCATTAAGGCACCACTGACCAAGCAGACATAAAGACTATATGTGGATATTTTATTTTCTTGTGGCCCTGAAGCCCTTGTGTATTTTTGGGCTTTTGCTTTCACATCAGCCTGATTTAAATATGAATGCCAAGTGGCCATGGCTTCATGAAATCTCTAAAAGCATTTTTTTTTTCCCAGGCATCTTTGAACCTCTCAAGCATGGACAAATTCAGTGTCTGAATAAATTATGGTACTGAGCAATTTTAGCTCTCTCTTTAACCACTGACTACATATTGATGTCCTCTGTGCGCATGGGGATTTCCACAGCATACACACTGACCTGAATCATCCACAGCGGGAAAAAGAATTTCATTTTTGGATGAGAACATTGGCGTAATGGGGGTGGTGGGAACCTCAAGTGTTAGAGAGATAGAGATGAAATATGAGGAAATCTAAAAAGGAGATCTAATAATCTGAAAATGGCAGCAACAACAACAACAAAAAAGTTCTACTTCTCTAGAATTGCAGCAGTGTATAATCTGATGAAACATCAGAAAATGAAACCACAAAACCAACTCTGAATAAATATGAACTGCTGACCTTTGCCATGAGACTGAGATTTAATCTAAATCAAATAGATGGAAAATGCTTTTAGGCAAAACAGCAGCTAAAACTACTTAGTTTCATTCTTTGTACCACAAAAATACTTTTGGTCCTCAAGGTTACATGCCTTTAAAATAGAGTCTATATTAAGCAATTCCCCAGGTGTAACCCTGCAGGCTATAAGTATTTATTACAAACACAGAACTGCAACACAGCATCAACTGATACGTCTTCCATAAAGACATTTGATCAAAGATATAACTTAGGAGCAGATCTTTTAAGAAAAACAATATATGCGAACTGAAATCATATCAAACCATCACCATTCCGTCTTGGGGTGGTATTAGCCCAGCTGCACAGTGGTTTTCTGTCAGGCTGAAACTCTGGCAGTTTAATTCCCTTCCCCATTCAGTGTGCCAGAGTGTCCTTGAGCTGCACACTGAACATCCTCAGAGCCTCTGATATATTTGTGCGTGCACATGTGAAATTAAAAACGAAATTAAATGAATATATTAGATAGCACTGTATTATTGAGAAAAAAAAAGAAAAAGCCCTGTAAAGAATAATAAAAAGAGCTGTTGCATTTGCACCCAAGGTTTCCCCCAGGGTATTACAAGGCTGGAGGGCCGCCATGCTTTAAGTGTCCCCCCATCCCCTTGTGGTTTTATTTATTTTATTTGGAGGTTTTAAGTCCAAACCTCCAACTTGGAGGCAATGACTCTCTCCATTTCTCTAAGACGTGTGGTCTAGTTTGCAACCTGTACTTCCTGTTTACAAAGGCCTTGCGCTGCTTCAACATCTGACAAAATAACACTTTGATTGATTTGCTCCAAAACCAGTAGATGGAAAGGTATAATTAACTTTTTTTCCCCCCATTTTGCCACATTTGAAAAGTTTGCTCAAAATTCTTATGGCAATGGATGAAAACGTATCTGGTTGGGTGAAACTTGTGGTAGTTTCAGTAGAGTACACCAACGTTTCTTTTCTGTGTCTGCAAGGTCCAAAGAGAAAAATCTGTCTCCCTTAACTACAATTCTCTACAGACGGTGGAACCAGCATTTACAGGAAGCGACAGCTTCAGTGACGTAACAATATGTCATCTAGGTTGCTTTCTGCCTGTGGAAAACCAAAAGGTTCCCGCCAGCCTTTCTAAAGAATCAGCTAAGAACCAGCTTTTAGCCTCACTCAATGGTTCAGTAATAAAACCGCCCTGGAGGAACTCTGGTTTGTGAGGACTGAAGCAGGAATGAAGTAGGAAGCAGCTTTGTTCCCACACGACTTCAGAATTCACTATTCAGCTTTCATTCTCAATAAGAAACACACAGAGAGAGAAAGAGTGTTCTCTCTTGACAGAAAGACAATACAGACAATCTACTGGAAAGAGAGAGGAAAAGATGTCAGCCTTCCTTGTGCCCTCTGAGACAGGATCTCCAGCAGACACTCAAATACTTCAGCAACAATAACACTGAAGTGTGTGTGTGTGTGTGTGTGTGTGTGTGTGTGTGTGTGTGTGTGTGTGTGTGTGTGTGCGCATGTGTGTGTGTGTGTGGGTGTGTGGGAGAGAGTGACTGTTTCCCATAGACAACATGGATCCCAGGAAAAGAAGGAGGCAAAGAGTTCACACCCAGAAGTCAGACCTGACTGATTTAGGTCAATGTCTGCATGTGTGACGATGTGTGTTGCTTTTGCCCAAATAAGAACAGCAGCAGCAAAAGCATTCATGTTAGGTTTTTATTGCTAAATATCTGAACCACAGGAGTTTTCAGATTTTAAAACTCATTTTCCTGTTTGTGTGTTCTGATCAGATGAACTAAAGCTACAAAATAAAATAAAAAAAAAACATTCCAAAACTTGGTATCTGGAACTGATTCACTTCAAAACCTTCAAAGTTTCTTGTCAAGAAAGTCAATAACCCTCAGGCAAAAACAGAACTACAGTAAGAGAATCTACTGTTTTTTTTGTTGTTGTTTTTTTAATGGTGCTCTGTATGTTCCTCCATTATGATGAGTCTAGCAGTGCACGCTGTAAAGAGGCAGTAAGTCCCACTCAGCCTGGTTTGTGGTTAGGAAATGCAGAAGAAGAAGCAGCTCTACCAGCCTGGAGAACCACAACTGCACACAAACATCAAACTCACTGTCCTTTTAAATGTAGGAATTAATCCTGGGATCGAAAACAGCTAAAAAAAAAAAAGGAAAAAAAAGCATCAGCTTCTCTCTAGATAGGCATCCTGAGACGTGAACTCAGCTGAATGTTTTGAGTATTATCTGTTCCAAAAACACGTTCTGCTGTGATTTCAAATCTGAACTTGTCTCCTTTGGAAGGGTAGCTCCACAAAAGTCATAAGTTTGTCATTTTGACTTTCTCAATAACAAATATTATGTTATTTTACATAAATTTGTCAAAGATATATAGAGACTGCTCTCATAATAAAATCAATAATAAAACTGAAATACTATAAAATACAATATGGTGATGGAACAGTATCCTAAAAATCAGATTTTTGTGTGTATTTGGGTAGCAAACGTAAACTTTGGTAAATTCTTGGTTGACTTCAATCTAGAAAAGCAAGCTTTTTTGTTGTTGTTGTTGTTGTTTCAACGATACAAATAAAAAAAAAATTATGTATGAAATAAATGAAAAATACATTTTCTTGGAAAATGTTAGCTTGTGTTGCTGTCAGCGATTCATGGTTAAACAGTAAATCAGAATATTTTAATTGTTTTTTCAACTACACAGAGTAGTTTTCATTTACACACACACTGATAAAGCTCTGGTTTTTATTTTAATGAGACAGTAGAGGTCTTATTTTATGTTTAACAAGTGTTAGGCTTCCAAAAATGGCACATAAACTTATTCACAATGAGAAAACTTCATTTTGAAGGACTTAACGAGGGAGTAAAAATGCCTGTTTTCTAAAAATGACTTGGAATAAACAGCATAAAGGGAAAATTAGGAAAGTTTTTTGTCCCAGTGTACTGCTGAAACCATTACCAGATTCCCCACTTCTTTAGGGCCAACTGCCATCAACAGTTACTTTTGGCCAAATACGCCTAAGACGTCATTGATCTAATTGTCACAGTCGCAGCATGAGGAAAATCTGGAGTTTGACGAGCAAATAAATACAATCGAGTTCCCAGCAGTTATGAAACATCTAAACCACGCAGGTTATTTTTGTTCGCCTTACAGACGTGGAGCAGTTTATCGCCAGATCCGCAGAACGAATTCACAAAACACTCAAAGTTTTCAATCTGAATCCTTCTGGTGCTTACTAAATGTTATTTGGTTTGTGGGTTATAAAAGAAACACGAGAGCCAGGACACAAATGTGGAGCTCATGTAGATTTGATATCTGATTGGGTGGGCAGCTGAAAGAGAAATATCATTGAGAGTTTTAAATCAAGCACTTTTTTTCCCCCAAAAATGCAGAACAAATCATTCTAAAAAGGGACTCACAAGCCTACAGCTGAAGAAGCTTTATTATGACAGTTTTCGAAAACGCCAAACCAAGACACCTAGAAACAGATGTTATTCCTGACATGTAGAGGCTGTTTTAGGTACAAATGACCGAGATCAGTCACAGCGTGATTAAAGTACATGAGATTTTCACAGAAATCCAAACCAGGGGGCTGTAAAATAGAAACATCATGCACAAAAGCGATATATCCCAGCCTGTTCCTCTGTATGCTGGCACTTAAAAAAAAAAAAAAAGCATTCTGGGTAAAACCAGACTGGCCGACTTGTGTGTAGGTTACAGTTTTAAAAAAATAAAGCTCTGAGTGTGCTTAGAGTTTAAGAGAAGTTAGGTCAGGCAAATAAACATTCATAAATCACTTTTACATCATAAACGATCAGGTTTGATTTTACTGAGGCTTTATTGGACTTTAAACATGCAGTGGGTGTTCTGTTCGTGCCAGCATACGTTAGGTTTACGACGTTTACTGCAGTCAGAAGGAAACAGCGGTTGCAACACAGCAGTCTTACCACTAGAAGCGGTTAAGACTTTTTCTTTTTTTTTTTTTGTAGTTTTTTTAAATCTTCTGGGCTACATAACCAGGGGGTAAGTGATCATCATACTTTAATACAGTAGGTCAGACAGAAAACTCTGTTAAACACTGCAGTGAAAGATTCTTTGATCCTAAAAGGAAATAACTCTGTTTTCCAAAAAATGTAAACATATTTAATCTAATTTCCTGTAGTTTAAGCATGGCTGGTAGGAACACAGTGATGATCTATTTCTAAGGTTCAGAAACACAGTCTGGACTTTTTTTTTTTTCCTTTCAGAAAGATATAACTGGCCAACCTGAACCCAGTTAAGTTACAAATGATCTTTTGACCCAGCCTGAAGAAGAAAAGCAGCCATGCTAGAGCTGTGGCGTGTTGCTCGGCAGTCAAACGCTCCACCGCATCGGTTGCCAAAGCTGCTCTCTTGAGTGAAACCCTTCAGTTCAGCTGGTCGGAGGTTTGATCTGCGCTTCCTGACCGAATTCCATGTGACAAGGACAACCTGGACCGGAAGGCTTTAGGAAGTGGGCAGAAAGCTCGATGGAATTATTAAAGCCAACCCAGAGCTCCGGGGTGATTTTCTTCTTTTTCTGGACCGGCTCCGTGTCTGAATGTGAGGCGTATGGACACGGTTATAAATGAAAGAAGATCTGTCCTAATGGAAATGAACAAAGTACAAACCTGATGCCACAGTAAAAAGGATGGAAGTTACTGCTCTGCTTTAAAGCTGCACTGTGTCATTTTTATAAACAAAATGTTTCATGTTTTTCTGCTACTGCTAGCAGCAGAAATACACCGCTCCCACTCAGAAACAGGAGGACCGATGTTAATCATGCTTGTGTAAGTGCTGCTCACACCCTCCTTCTTGCTTTTTTCTGGGTTATGGCTTCTTCCCCACACTGGAGCCTGATATGAATGTGCAAGCTAGTTATCACGTCCACCAATAAGAGAAGATAAATAGTTTTCATATAACTGTAAATTGTTTCTCCACTATTGGCACATTGAGCAGCGTGTTGGCGAGCATGGTGACAGCACTAAGACCCTCCTCCTAGCTCTGATTGGTTGTTTCTGAACAGGAGTGGTGTATATAAATACATACAGTGTATAAAAGGATCTTTAAGATCTGTTTGCATGTCTGAATAATGATGTGAAACTCCAGTATCTGGATTCAAATGTATGATTTTGGTTGGCAAAAAGTTAAAACTAAAAATTTAATTCACTACAATTTGCCACGAGGTTCGGTTTTATTTTCACATTTTGTTTTTGCCATTTTCTCTTCTCAAATAAATAATTTAAGTTATTACGAGGAACCCAAACCTTCTACAATCTTTACATCTGGACATTTTAAAACTGTTCATCATTTCTTCCATCACACATGTAATCGCCAAATCAACTAATGGCTCATGGCTAGAGCACATTATGTCCGCGGGGTAATAGTGGTACGTTGTCAAATTAAATCGACTACGATACTCAAAAACCCTCCAAAGAAAGCCCTTCTGAGTGACGAGTAGAAAACAAATGTTTTACTTTAATCCGACCCGTGACTGCAAGCGAAATCAGGGTCTCTCTGAACGTAATCATATCTGAAGAAAGATGTTACAAGGGGGAGCTTTTTGGGATTTCCACAGAGCATTGGTGCACATTATATCTGAATCCAGCTAACGTGAAACAGAAAGCGATAAAAGGACAGTGACGGATTTACTGTGACTGAGGCTGAACAGATGGTTCGAAGCGCAAACTGGAACCAGCTACATTGCTAACCTGAAAACTTCACTTTTCTGCTACGGAGGCAGCAAATTGAGCAGAACTTGACTCGTCCGTTCTTAAAACCAAAACATATATGGATGATATTTGTCATACCCTTCTTACGAAAAGCTCTCATTCCCCAAATGTGCACATTCACCCCATTGCAGTTTATCTTGTTTACACTGCCCCAGATGGGGCATTTGAAGGAAGTAAAATACTCTTCATTGTGCAGACAAAACATTAAAGTTCACTAAGTCTGCTCACACTGTAATGAGCTGCTAGAATGAACTCAAGATGTGAATGAAGTTCAGTTTCTTGAAGCTTAGCAAACATCAGCTTGGAAAATGTTTTGCTTCTGCTGGATTATCCGGTGATAAAAAGTTCATAATCAAATCACAGGCTTTCTGTTGAAAAATTTGAGGCACAGTGAAACTCGACAAACAGATAAATGCTGGTATAAAATCTAATTTGCAACAATTTCATCTGGAATATTAGATGCTTAGCAGTTTTTAGTGTTTAATCAATTGAATGGGTACTTTACTAATTTTATTGCATTTTTGTCTGATTTTATTTGTTCATTTTTATGTCTATTTAAATTGTGAAATCCTGGTCAAATTTTGTTGTTTTTAAAAGTACAAATTAATAGAGCTCATAAAATAAAAATTAATACATTTCTTTTTTTTTTTAAAAAAAAGGACATTTCTCAAATGTGTTCCTTAAGGCAGAAAAGGAGAAAACAACTCAATGTTACATTAACTTAGATGTCGAAATATTTTATTTCTAGAAATCTCCTCTTAGGTTTTCAGGGGGGGTTTCTGGCAGTCAAAACAATAAATTGCAAATGTGAAGAACTATCACATCTGAGTTTTTTTTTAAGTATTTAAAAAAAAGGAAGAGAAAAAAGAAACCCCATGGTGATACTGAAGGAAAAATTGCCACTAATCAACATATTTTTGCTGTATTCTCAGTTATTTTCCATATTCAGCTCTTTTTGGAGGTGTTACTTTCATAAAGTAAAAACATATTTGGGAGGTTGGGGAAAAAAAAAGTGGGCAGCTCTCTGAAACAGATTTCTTAATGCACCCTTTCACAGACTCCTCCATTTTTAGATATTCTTCAGCTTAATGCTGAAACGACACCGTTCAGTTCAGACCAGCCCCGTCTCTTTTTCTCATGATCTTTGTCCCCGGGTTACAATCGGTCGCAGTGGAGTTTATGTAGCATGCCAAAAGTTGATTTGTTGTTGTTTACTTTTTCCTCAGTCAAACGACTTGCAGAGCGCGCCCAGTAAGCAATAAAGCAGTCAAACACAGTCACACACTCCACTCAGACACACATTCACATGATTCCGCCGCTTAGCTGTAGTTTTATTAGGGTTCTGGCAGGAGCAACAAAAGGATTCGCAGTAGTAGCGCATTCCCATCAACGCTAAGTGGAGACCGACGCTCGCACTGCCAACACCATCTAGCCAATTACAGTCATTAGCTATAATCTGCTTTGAATTATATCAAGACCCCATTAATGAAAGCTTGGCTAATAACGAACAGCCACTCCTCAGCTGTTTCACACCAACATCGACCATGGACGCCATGTTTTCCTCTAGCCTTGCAACTGTAAGTAGGATCAGGAGATGACTGGAGCTTTCAGGTAGCTAATTTTAAGCTAGCTATCTCAACAGGCTTTCTGCTGAGCCTTTTTAGACAATTTTAATTGTTATGAATTTATAACATAGCTAGATTATCACTGGGAAAGGGGGGAAAAAAGCTTTGAAGACTGGTAATGAAACAAACTTATACTTCAGACCTCCAAAAAATAAAGCAAACATTTCTGAATGCAGATTTTATTAAGGCACTAATTACTAACAGTCTTCAGGGTGGATGTTGTTGCTGAGCGAAGAGGACGCAATATGAGCCATTTTCAAGTTAATGAACAAACTTCTCCACAGAATACTCAAGGAAATAGTGCTAGCCAGCCAACACAACATGCTAAACCAAGTATTAATGTATTTTCTGCACACTTAGATAACAGTTTGCTTCTGCTCCCAAAATAGAGGAATGCAAGAAAAAATATACTTTAAATGCTTTCTTTATATCTTACATCACAAGAGAAATAAAAAATTATCAGCATATTACACCTTTACTAAAATAAGAGATTAGAAATCATTCTTTTGTAACACTTGAATATCTAGTTCAAAGACTTACGTGTATTTTTTTATTTGAATAAAAATACTTACTACAGAATTGAACTTCAAAAACCAAAATGTTTTTCTTACTATGCTTAAAACTATATACAGCAATACATGTAATGTTGCATTTAAATTTATGTGTAAAAGAAATGTCATCAATGTGTTGAAAAATGCAAATGTTGGGGTCAAACACCGATACAGAAAAGAATGAGTTAAATGAACCATCAGACTAATCAGCTGATGCAAAAATGCCACTGTTATAAGCTCAGTAATTTCAACTAAAGTGAAAGATTGATAAGATCTTTCTGGAATACAGAGAAATGTTGCAAAAGAGAGAGAGAGGCAGAGAGAGGGGGAGAAGAGAGAGAGAGGACAAATGGACTTCCCAACAGTGTCTTACAGCTAATATCTGCAAAAAAAAAATAAAAAAAAAATACATGTGTTATAGATTACCTGTCTTGGCTTGGTTACTTTGGTGAGGCAGTATATATTAAAATTGGACTAATTCACTGTGCTCTGAGATGTACTCTCAGTTTTTCTCACTGCGTCCGTCGCCTCTTCTGCAGTGACTTTAATGTGGCCTTGGCTGGTGGCAGGCGGTCTCCACAGTGACAGATCACTAAGCCCAATTGATTAGATGAAGGCCTTTCTCTTTGAGGTATCAACCTTCCTGCACAGGCAGTACTTTCAGTGGCGTTTCAGCAACTCTGTCGTCAAAGACTTTCAACATGATGAGGCAAGCACTGGGAAAGCCTTTTAGGCTCGACCTGACATACGCATGTGTGTTTAAATGGTTTAATGGTTTTAAATGGTTAAATGTTTGTGTGATCTGCAAACATCTGCATTCCCGGAGTTTGATGTGACAAATGCACAAAAATTAAACATGTTGTGGGAAATACACCTCCAGCTGCAAGAGTAAAAAAAAAAAAATGGGATAATTGCAGAAAATCTGGACATTTTTCAACACGTCTGTATTAGTTTCATCTTCTTTCAGAATGTGAAACTTTGCTCACAGGTAACTTTAGAAAGGAATAACCTCCATCACTTAGTAACTAACTTTTAGTTGCTAAGTAACTTCAGCCTCAAAAAAGCAGCACAAAGTTGCTAGCATGTTCTATTTCTGCCTTGTGTTTACTTGTCGACAGAAACGTGTGACAGAAAAAAATGAAAAACACGACCGTTAAGAATAGAAGGCGTTAGGCCTGTCACGATAAATTTTGCTGAGCGATTAATTGTCTAACAAATTATTGTGATAAACGATAATATTGTTTCAAGCCCTTCTGACACTGATTTAATGGAAATGACTAATAATGCATGTGATTTCCTATAGATAGATACACAAAAGCTAATCAAGATATTTTAATTATTTCATTCTTTTAATCCACTTTCATGAATCTCTGTGTGTTTGTAAATTAGTCTGATTGTAATTTTATTTCCTAATTTCAACAAATCCAATATTATCGGGATCTGATGTTGAACATAAGCTAGCTATTAGCTGACATCATGGATTTGAACTTTGCATTAAGTGCCTCTCAAAAGTTTGTGCAGAATTATTTTTTTTAAACGTTTCCAATATGTATCATCCACTAGGAAATGTTCAACCATCTTTTTTACCAGAATTTATTCCATAGTTCAATAAAAAAATGTTGAACACATTTGTAAAGCCTGTCTTAAGAAATGCATCAAGTTTTTCAAAATAGCCATGAAAAGAAAAAAGGTCCAGTGTTGAACTTTCTCTGACATACTAGATATCAATTTCCATGCCAATTCCTGATAGATAGTGGCCTGTTCTTGCTTTATCAGTAATGTCACTTCACATTTATTTTTGTTCACTCGCCTGAAGGATTGACGACATTTCGTGACTGGATTATATACTGGATCTAATATTTTCAAACCACAGTTATCACTTCTACCTTGTGACATGGAACTCCAATGTGCAGGAATACAAAGCTTTTCCATCACCAAACACTCTGAAAAGATTGAGATCCAATTCTTTACTGATAGGAAAGTGATTTGTGAGCCCAGACGCTTAAACAAGAGCCAAACCCTCAAATGGTTTGCCGCAGGGTATTTCGTTGTTAGCTTTTCTTGTCTGGACAGAAATTCTTTCAGACAATCTGAAAGTCGGGAGGAGACTTCAAAGAAAATAACTTCCTTCCAGTGCAGATCACTGGGAAAGATGTCGGATACAGAGAAATGTTTTTCTTGGAGAGAAATGACTTCGTTGTTGCCCTTTTTGATACCAAGCGTCCATCCAAAAGTCTGCCATTCCTGACCAAGCACTGCAATGGTGGCGGATCATTTCGTTTAAGGCCTCTGAATGGTCGACGTACCAAAGTCGGTTTTCATTGTTGTATTTGGGTGACAATAATTGCATCATTGTGTTCTCATGTTGCCCACCCCTTCATGCCACAACCCCAATGGCAAATTTTTCTCCCCTACTGTACATGTTGTGTGATTTGTCTGAGTCTCGTAGATGTGTTTGTTTATGCGGAAAACTACTCCTCCAACTACTCAACTTCCAGAAGCTGGATTTCCAGCCAGAGAGCAAGACAGATAGTTTTAGGGAGCAACTGTCCACGACTATGAGGAAGTACATGCAGTTGGACCAAAACACTGAACTTCCCCTTTCTGGTCCGATAGAGCGGGCAAATGTCCACTGTCATCATCCGTTCTTTTTTTCTAATAATATGGGAAATAAAATATCTTCTAGTTCGTCAATCATTACATCCGTGTCCTTCAAACTTGTAAACTCATAATGATGACTCAATAAATAGTTGACCCGGACAAAAACTTATTATTTGCCTGTAAAGCTCGTCTGATGCAACGTGACGGCGACGGTGTGTGTTTTCCTGAAGGTAACCCTGGCTGACAATGAAGGATGATTTTAAGCACCGCGCCGCTTTAAGGCAACCATTCTGTTCTTCTAATTCAATCAGAACAACAGAGTGAGATCAGTTTTCCTGTCGTCATTAACGCGTTCCCTCGAGGTAACGATAAGATCGCAGAACTGATGCCAGCAGTTTTTGTGGCTGAGCTAAAGCAAATGGCAAGTGTCTGTGTGTGTGTGTGTTTCCTTCATAACACTTATTTTCGTTGAATGTCAAATTAAATGCGTTTATTGGAACATTGTACAAACTAAAGTTTGCCAAAAAAAAAAATTTCAATCTTAAAACTTCTGGGCATGATTACATTGTTTAGCAGAAGGACTAAACAGATGTATTGTGTATACACAAAATATAGCAATATATTTCATGCAACATAAACCACATTTCCTGTTTTATTGTAATAAAAGTATTTTATAGAAATAAAAAAAAATGCTATAACACAGTGTCCATTATGGCTTTTTGAGCACAGACTGATCTAAAAGTTGCAGGATGCCTCGGAAACTTGGATTGTAAATTCCACTTATTGTTTCCAAAGAACAAGAGACAATCTACCAAGACATTGTGTCTGTTGTAGTCAATTGGTTCAGGTAATCCTTTTGTCCTACTATAAACTTTTTGTGTTTTATTAGCATTTGTTAAATAAAAAGTTATTTCACCAGAACAGTTTCTCTGTTTTGCTTTTTTTCTGCCCGGGGCCTCAGCAGGGCCGTGGTGATTGATTGCTACTACCTGTATCATCGCTTGTGGGATTATATTTCTGTTTTCTTTGCTTAGTGCATCTTTCTCATCATCACCCTTCACCTACGCCGTTGTCGTTGTTTGTGCTCCGAGTCTTTTCATGTTGCTTCATGTTTTGTGGTTTACATTAGGTTTCTTTCCTGCTGTGCGGTGCCTTGGTTTCTCCCTCAAAACATATTTCCTCCCGACTTCGAGCTGCTTCCCGAATCTGGGTTCTTACTGTGTTTGACACTATGAGACGTGTGCCTATGGTTCCATATTGTACTATATAAATCCCTACATCTTGTCTCCTACTGTAGGGCTGGAAGTAATGCTTTCACAAACCAAAAGGATGACTAAAAAACAAATATTTTTGGTATTTTCACATGGTTTAAAGTTAAAGTACAATCTGTTCTGTTAATTTTGTAAATGTTAATCTTCTAAATCGGATCAAATTAACATTTTTTCATCACTCTTCTATAAAGTTTATATTTGTACAAGCCTTACTGCAAAAAAAGAAGAAAGAAATTGAGTTTGCTATGGCCTTGAGAAGACTTTGGAAATAAGGATGTTAGAACAGCTAGTACTGTCATTGCATACAAATAAAACTGATACCTGAAAATATGTTGACATATTTAGTGTGACTGCTGGGTACTCGGTATTAGATTTTTCTGTTATGTAGCAACTAGAACAATTTGTGATTTTTAGGATAAAGTTTGAAGAGAATTCTAAAGGTTTTGAAACTTGCTTTGTATACATGAACGGCATCCTACATAACAAACCAAATATGGTGAAGTTTAGCACTAGACTGAAATTGGCCTTGAATGTTAGAAGTTAACTATTATTTGTCTTGTCAGTTTGAACACACTTATGCTTTTTATGCCCTTATTTACTGCATTATTCCAGAAGTGTAAGATTAGTTTATCTTGTAAAAACATTAGGGAAGATGCTTAAGAATTCATTTTTAGAGATGCAACGAGATATCTTGATATTAAAGTCAGAGACAGCAATAAATTAGCTGTTAGCATCACTTTATGTTGTGTGAAGTAAGTCTAAGCTACTATGACTTCTGGATATGGCTTGTATCTACAGGATTCTTATTTTGAAGTGGGAAAGGTAGTAGTTCTTGAGTTTTTTTGTTGTGTGTGTGACAGAAATGATTAATAAAGACCTAGATAAGCTAGCCGACAGAAGTGGTCTACAAAAACCTTGAAGGATCATTTTGGGAACTCTGTAGAAGACTTTAAAGTTGATAGAGTTAAAAACGAATTAGAATGATGCGACTCCGTTAGCTTTAGCTTAGGTTTAAGCTAACAATATTAAAATTAGCATCTTATTTGTAGATTCCTATCAGAGCTAAGCTTAAGGAATATACCACAGTTATTTATTGTTTCACAACTATGTTTGATCATCTCCAGTCCAAATTGGACACACTTGTATTGATCAAACTTGAATTGAACATCTCTGGAGAGAACAGAGATTATTTACAAAACACAATTTGAGTTTTAGGAAACCTTTCTACTTGAAAAAACACATAAACGGAAAATATCCATCACCTTTTGGCACCAGGTCCATCTTAGAATTAGACAACCATAAAACATGTTGACACATGAGAGATTCACACCTGAACTGGAATATTCTACTCTAACCACATTTTGCAAATCGGTGAAAAGCTCATCAGAAAAAAATACTGTTAGAAAATCGTCTCACTCCTGTGGCCCCGGTGTCACGCATTTTCTCACCCTCCAAGCTAAGCGTATTTCCAGGCCCGCGTTGGACTTACTTGATCGCAGAGCAGATGTTGTGACCTCGATCTCGCTTGCAGCTTGGTAGGGCTGGAATGCTGACGCCGAATTCATCTCGCTGGCAAACGGCTCAGGACTGTGCGTTCCCGTGGAGCTGGCGCTGGTTCCGTCCCCTCCATTGTGTGGATCCTGCTCTTCGTACACTGCAACCAGCTGAGGAGACAATGAAACAAATGCTTTCACATACTGTATCTTTTTATCCGCACAATGGTGCATTAACTGGAGTGCCAGACGCTCTGCATTCGCTACAGCCAAAAATCGCTCCAAGTGGCATCATTTCACTCCAAAGTAACGTGTCGTTGTGGAATTTTATTGCAAATAATTTGTTCTTTTGGGGGAATTTAGCGACCTGGCTCATCTCAGAAACATGTGTGTTTCTGTAAGGGCGTGGGTTGCTCCCGGTTGCCAGGTTTGGCTCCCAGGGCAAGCTGCTACTCCGTTCTAACAAAAAGTGATTCGTTGCCACGTTTCCCAGGCCAGATGGAGAAAACTCCCCAAAGCATCGCATGATCAGATCACCACCACTCATTATCGGAGCCAAAATGACCGAATAACGAGAGGAAAATGTGTAACATAACTCAGCAGAAGAAGAAGAAAAAATGCCAGCCAGTGGAAGGTACCCAAATGATTTAAATTCTTTCTGAAAGTCTCGTGGATTTCGACCCTCGCTGAAATAATTCCAAAGACAGAAGGAATGCAATACTGCACAACCTTTGGTAGCAGGGAGGACACGGCAGTGCCAAGTGGCTTTTTCATTTTCAGCTGAATCCTCTGCTGAACCTCTCAAAAGAGGATTAACCTCCGTCTCTATCCAGACTAAGCAACCAAACAGCAGCAGAAAGATGTGCCAGCATGCAAGACAAAACAACAATGCATATATTAAAGACTTGAAATGAGTTATTTTAAATATTTTTTCTGCTACCTGCAAACACACACACGCATACACACACACACACACAGAAAAAAAAGAATTAGTCATTTGTGAATATCACATTAGGTTGATCTGAAAGCAAAAAAAAATAAAAAAAATAACAGTTTTCCCATGTATTTGCTATTTTTCATCTCCCCAACACAGGAAAATCTGCATACAAACAAGCTGAAATATGTCTGCTCCTCTGTTTGATTTGGTTCATATCCACAAGAAGAGTATTACACTTAAGCGTGTTCGTGTGTTTGTGTGTGTCTGCATATGAATTCACGCCGCTCTGCGTGTATGCCTCTGTGGTTTACAGCGGCTGTAATTCACAGCAGCGCCTCTCACGCTGGCTTTGTACAATTAAAGCAGCCTGGGTTTTTTTTTTTTCCCCCTCTCTTCTTTTCCTTCCCTTAAGATGTTTTGCCGCGTGCCGGTGCCGTCTCCGAGAATCCTCTTTATCACCGAAAGCTTTCATTTCACCCTAATCACGTTCCATCCTGATGTTAAAATTACATTCCTCAGATTGTAAGGGTTTATCACGAATGTGCTCAGCACACCAGAGAGGCAATCAGAAAGGAAAGCGATCTGCTACTACCAACATAAGAGGAGGCATCATAGCTCAGGCGTGCTTATTGGTAAATATGCGAATTCACGAGTGAAGGCGTAAAAGACGGTTTTGGTTTGACTGCAAACAAACTTAAACGAGAGATTAAAGCGTAAAAAGCGAACATGTGTGCGTGTGTCTGTGTGCATGTGTGCATGTGTGTGTGTGTGTGTGCGTCTTGGGTGAGTTCTTCCAAGAAGAAGGCTTAATGCGCTAAATATTTTTATAGAGATGAAAAGAAGAGGGCCTAAAAGACAAAAAGACTTTTTGCCGTTTACACTGGCCGAGTGTGATGTGTGCAGCCCAATGGATCATTAGCAATGAAATAATCAGGCCTCCCATTCATGTGTTACTGGGAGCATTTAACGACTCGACAAGCCATGTGCCTGCCAGCTGCCCATTTAGGGAAGTGCTTAATACTGTTGTTGCTGTCTGGGGGAAAGCCTATTCATTTTTAAATACTTTTAAAGTCTCATTAATTAAGTCGGCTTGTCTTGCCCACTACGAAGCCCTCTGTTTCATAATCAAATTAGTCTACCCCTGCACTGAATTCAGGATTTATGACGTCCAGTAATGAGCCGTTTATTCTGCTATGAACCAGGACGTAAGGATGCAAAATGTGAATAGATCCACACATAACAGCTGTTTTGTCCTTGAATAAAACTCTCTTTGGTGTGGAAGTTGTTACTGAGGGATGAAGACAAAGTTAGTTATTCTCAGTATGGGTATGTTTAAAAATGCTTGGCCAAGTAATCACAAGATCCATTATGTTTGAAAACAACTTGGAGTGAGTCAAAGCTTTGAAGCAAACCAAAGTAAGTGACCCTTCACCGGTGCAGATAGAGAGTCTGCATAGTTTGGCAAAAGAATGTTAATATTGGTTCATTGCTGCAAAACCTTTCTTAGAATTTATGTAAATACCAGAGCAATGGCACACATGCAGCTTGATTTTGCAGATATTAATAAAACATCTGACATATTCGCTCACTATTGTGTCATTTAGCGAACAGAGATAATTTTGGTCATCAAACAAGAGAAATTTGTTTTTTTTTTTTGTTTTTTTTTTTTATGTTTTTAAACGTCTGGTTTTAACTGCATGTGGTACATGGGGCAGAGTTACGACACATGGCAATTAATCTTCAACACATCAAACAAATGGTTGCAGTCTGTCTTAGCTGACTGTGTATGCTAAAGTATCAGTATCAATAGGAAGAAAACACTAGAGCATTATTTACCGGATGCAGCACATGCTCCTATAATGCAATGAAGCAATGTGTGGCAGGGTTAGTCAATTTACAAAGAAATTACTAGGTTTATCTACTTTTCAGAAATTTTGTTTTTTAGTTGGAGAAGGCTTCAACTTTTATTTGACGAAGCTTACATGGAAGACTGTGAAGTGTCTTTGGAACAGCAGGTAGATTTTATCAGACACCAGGTTTTCACACGTCTCTCTTCCATGTCTCAGAGCTTTTTCTTGCGGCGTTTTGACCTCTGTCTGTGTAAGGAAGAGCAGGGCGCACGTGGCCGGAGGGAGAACTGACGCAATTTTTGCTTTCGGTGAGACAGAACTCGAACTGCTAAAGCAGTGAAATCCATCACAGAGCACTCGCCTCCTCCTGGGAATTGATCGCAACCACTTCAGAACAGAGACAAGTTCACACTTCTTTTTGATTTCTATTTTTGATTTTTTTTTTTTTCCCCTCTCTCTTTTATTCACTCACCGTCTCCTTTAAGCTACTGTACAAAGGATGCTGGAGATGAACTCAGAAGTTTTTGACGCGAGAGAAAACTTTCTAGGCCAGGAGATGCGACGGCTAATTGTCGAGTGGCATGACAGCCGAGGCTGAGGGAGACTCTAAATAACGTTGAGACTACAATGAAACACACCAATCAAAACCAGAGATATGAAAAGGCAGAGAGAAAGATTTAGGGGAAGAAGAAAAGAATTTTCCATTTTCGAGGGTCGGGATAAACTCCAGACCGGTTTCAAAAACCTATTTAGCTCCCACCTGCTTCAGTTGAGAGAACCATGGAAAAGCACGGAGCTGGCAGTCTTATTTCATGGACCTCTCTCTCTATCTCTCTCTCTTTTTCCCTCTAGGAGAGCGACAACACAGATGCTGCTTTAAGCCCCTGTAGCAAGGCTGACACTCATCCACTTTCAGCCTGTTCCACTGACTGTCACAGCAGCTGCCAATCAAGCGCTATCTACCTGGAAGCCCGAGGGGCTGTTGGGGGAGAGGCATGAGCGGGGGAATGGATAGAGATGATGTTGAACGGGTGAAACGAAGCGGGGGATTGAGGAGGAAGCGGAAGAAAAGAGAAAGTCAACTGAGGCCAAGCGTTTTTCAGTTGCGTAGGTACAAGCTCTGTTCGGTATTTCCATATCATTAAATGGAGTGAGCTGGCAGACAGTATTAAAAAAAAAAAAACGCAGAAATTCAGGGATGCCTTTCATGTTGGCCTCCTTTGATCACCTTCCGGCTTTTGGCAGTAAGGTGAAGAAGGAGAAGAAATGGAGAGGAGGTAGCTGAGGGGGGAAATGAGAAGCAGTTCTGACAACCACTTTTAAGATCTCCTCTCTGCGTCCGCTCTCTTCCCCCGCCGCCCCACCAGAACCTGTGATCTGCGTGGATGCATGGGCGATTGGGATTGGCGTCGCTGCAAAACGCCTGTCCAAAACACTCACCAAGTGGCACGGGAAAGGAGCAAGACAACAGAGGCTATTGGCAGCTGTATGCACCAGCAGCGCCAACAAAGGCAAGAAAAAAGTGTCGCCTTGCAAACATATTCATACGCTGGGAACATTTACACAATTAGTTACTTTAGTACGGCAAGCTTTAATATGTATTGTATGTTGTGGAATTTTAAATAGCAAATGAATGCCTGAATGGAGCTGCTCTATCAGAGTGGCTTAGTCAAAGCAAAGCAGTGATGGCACCAAATTTTTTTAAGTATTGTGATGTGAGAGCTGAATAAAAATGAATGCTTCATTTCTCCAATTCAACATTTAAAAGAGGAACATTATCCAAAAATCTATTTTTTATCATATTATGATATTTTATGTCCTCATCGAAAACATACCTGGAGTGTTGTTTTCACTCTTTCACGAGTGTTTAAGGAATCCTGAATATCCTGTGGCAACCATTCAGGGGTGCCTTAAAGTTTGCTCATAGAAAGTGACACCTATTTATCCAAAGCTCCAGGGTAGAGCTTCAGTCTACAGTTGAGCTTCCATCCAAACAGAGCAGTCCTACCCCGCACGGTTCCTCCAGACTAGCAGCAGCAGCAATTAGCAAAAAATCTGGTAGAAGTGTGCGTCTACTGATCTCATTGTATGAGCTATTTCTCAGTCCAACACCCTAAAGGACGGTTGTAAATAACGGAGGAGCGTTATTGTGATGATGTGCTGGATGGGGAGTGTCAAAAAGGACTTCTTAAAGAGACAGATACGTTATGATGCAAAGTTAGATTTTTTTTTTTTTTAGATATACAGTATTTTTCTAACAACTGAAGAATACGTTGTTATTTGATTGTGATATAAAATGACATTATGTTCCTGGAAAATACATGAGAGTTAAGATTCCTAAACCGCTGTAGCCTTTTCCTGTCACTTGACAGTTATTAGCACTACATTTTTCTTTTGTGAAATGAAGTTATATTCCTAAGGGTATGAAATATTTAGCCAAGAACTGTACAGTGAGAAAAGTAAACACACATACCTTGACACTCCCAGAGACGGACAGTGCTTCATCTCCCCTCTCGCTGCCATTTATCATCATTTTACTGCAAGGGCACCGGTGCCACAAAGTTATTATAGGTACAGTACAGGTGGAACAGTGAAGTCACGTACTCCAGAGAATCCAAGGACTTCAAACTTGTTGAGTAATGGCCGTGAATCACCATATATCATCTACAAACTGCTAGTTTTTCCATCCATCTGTCTGTCTATTCATCACTCCCTCCGACGTTCCCGAGACACTGTGGAGGTTTTGGACCATTTCTCAGTTTTCCACACCAGTAGAGGTCGGTCTTAGATAATACTTTGTTTGTAGAAGAAAAGAATTGGCTTCTTTTTAAAGAATCAACCATGGAATCGACCTTAAACCAAGATTGGTGCGAACAGCCCTTTCTCCCCTCACGGTGAAGCTATTACAGTTTTTAATATTTTATTCTTCCTCCTGTCCATTATTTCTAACACACCATGAGTCAAGCAATCCAACAAAGTGCTTAGTTATGTATTTTCCTGCTCATCAAGAGCATCAAATATTCAGAGAAAGAGTCTCCAGCACTCTTGGCCCATCACTTGCATTCCAGATAACCATCAAACTGTGCCCGGCTTTAGAAACGTATGCATATTGCAGGTGCTGTCACATGGGGTTGATGCAAGGGAAGACTGCCCCCAAAGGCTGGCTTTTGCAAAGAAAAAAAAAAAGGCGAGAGTGGAAATGATGACACAACTTTGAAATTCAATGTAACGTGGCAAAAAAAAAAAAAAATGCTGTGACACGTACAATACATCCTCCCGTTTTCTTACTGTGAAGGTGTGCATCAGCAGTGGAGCAGGGCACCGGGAATCAAAGGGAAAAGCGAGATGAAAGCTTAAATATCTGCAATAATACTAAGCAGACAATTAGTTTGTTCTGCTTAATATGAGCTAAAATAAAACACACATATATATTTCACTTTGGTAAAGACGGTTCACCACAGGAAAAAAAAAAGAAAAACGACGAACACATGGTGGGAACACTGACAACGTGGATCGCAGTGAAAAAATACACAGAGCAAGCAAAGTTTAACCAGATTACAGAGTCATCCCTTTCAAATCCACAAGGCTAAGTTCCCGTCCACCTTTGAAGTTTCCCTCCTGGGCGCGGGTAATGAATTCACACATATTAGAGGCTGGTGTAAGAGCGCTACCTACGCAGTGCTGACAGAGGAGAAAGTTCCTACTACGCCCCCGACACATTCTTCCATGTATATTAATACCTTATAACCTATGCTCATATGTGCAATTCAATTTCGTTCAGCCCTGGGAAATAAAATGTTAAAAAAATATACTTTTTTTTTTCTTCAATTTTTCCAAGATCATTGCTGACTGAAAAGCAAGAAAGAAGCCAAGGTTATCAAATAAGAGCAGAAAAAGTGATGACATTAAAAGCAATTAAAGTGAATCTCTGTAGACAGACGGAAAGAGATATTGTAATCATTTTACGACCTTGATGGGCTTAATAGCCACTGATTGCTTAAAGGTTATTAACACTGAGCAGACACATGAAATAATGCTGATTATGTTTCGCCAAAACATTTGACACAGCCTCATGAGCCTCATTAATAAAGGTATTTCAGACAAGCATTTGAGTACAAAACTTATATTATTATACATTCTCTCTCATAAACGAACATACATGTCAAAATTCAATACGAGCTACTTAATCTCTTTGATTCCGTGGAAAGTTATCCATTTCAGTGTTGAACATTTAAGTACATATCAGCCTTTTAGTAATTCTGCAATGAGCAGAAAATGTGTTTTCTAGATCAAGAATCATAAAAAGGTTATCTCTTGAAGAGCAGTCTTTATAAAAGTTCATCTATAATGTTAATTAACAGAGATGTGCTATTGTAATTGAGCTCACCAGTGTTAAGTGTTCAAAAAAAGACAGTAAAAATAACCTACAATATTATCATAGAGAAACTTGTACATAAAATTGTACAAGGATCAGCACTGTTTTTATTCCATATGTCCCACAAATAAAGTGCAATAAATCAATGAGGTCTTGTTCCCAAACAGGGAGGGAATCCCATGTCAACTCCTTTGAGGAAGCTAACATTAGCATGCCACCGCATGCTAATGTCTGCTAATTCAGGAAGCCTGCACTCAGTTTCAAGCATGTTTCTGTGATAAACAGAATACAAATATTTTTGTTCGCTCCCCACATCCTTTATTTCTCCAGGTTGTGTGCAAGAAAATCTCACCTTTGAAGGGATGAATGTGCAGCAGCAGTGATGTTAACTCCATTACAGAGGCCTGCTGTGGCCCGGTGACTGGAGATGAAGTGAATGTTCTGACAACAAGGATAATGAATAGGACTGGTATCATCAGATTTTTCCCTACACACCCCATCAACATGGAAAATAAAGGCCAGTCAGTCAGTAAAACAGAGTGAATTAGTATTCTTCTCTTTATACCCAAAAGAGGGTTGGAGAAGTGAAAAATATTCCAGAAAAATCTTTAAAAAGGATTTGTCCTTCAAGAAAAACAAAAAAACAAAAACGAAGATCTTCAAACATGTTTTGGTGTCCCTTGTGGGATAAAGCGGACAGAATAAACAGCAGACAGAGGATTGGGCAGACTCAAAGGGAAGAGAGTATCCTTGAAAAGCCTTTACATCCTCTGCAGTCAAGGTGTGTTGGAAATCAGGTGTTTAATACCTGCAGCAAAACTAGGTCCAATTATTGAGACATAAAAGTTTTCCCCCACTCTTTTTATCAGTGTCATCCATCTCCGTCGTGACGCTGCAAAAATAGGTGGATTGATTGTCTGTCTCAGAGTCTAGTGAGCAGCAGACCTACAGCAAATGGATCTACTTGACTCTCAGAGTTCCCATCTCCACAACAGAGCCTTTGTCATATGTAACACTGGACAAATGTTGACCGACATCCTTTTTGTTTTGACAGATAGCAATATTTCAGTTTAGCTCAATCAAAATGGTGAAGTACACATCTTTGTAATAGTAAAAAAAAAAATTATTAATGAGGATTTTAATGTTTTCTTCACAATAACATACTTCCCAAGGACCTTTACACACAGCTTACTGTCAACCTGTCAACCTGGTTTCACAAAGTAACTGTTGGCAAATTACGGTTTTCATATCTGCCCTCTGGCTTTCATGCTGTCGCCTGGGACGGCCCTGGGTGCACTGCCTCATCGCCCCGAGCCACGGACCAACAACAGAGGCTGTTTATGTGCCTAAAACTACTTAATATGCACAAGGAAGCACTTTGCATTTGAACTAAATAGAGTTCAGAATTAACACTTCAATGTGCATGGCTGCTGAAAGCAAACCCCTACCTTGACTGCATCTTTTTCACAGTAACTTCTGAGGCTTTGTTGTCCTGAGCGGTACATTCAGCTAACCTTCAGTGATAAACTTCAACAAATCCAAACACTAAGAGTTAAGCACTCATCTTGACGGCTTTATGTGGTAAATAAAATGGGTCGATGTGTTCCAATGGAAAGCAGAACTCAAAAACGCAAGCATAACAAGAAACTGACTGCATCTGACAAGGTTTGTAGTTATTTTTGGAGGTCTATTAGAAATAATTTATATTTTATGTTATCATATTGCATAAAAAGTAAAATTAGATTGAAAGAATATAAATAATAATAGTGTTGGTATCTTAAAACTAATTTGCTGAAAATGTACAGCAGGATTTAGGGATTCTTCAATGAAGTCTTGAAGAAAAAGTCAAGAATGGGTCACTGGGTTTTCATTTTTTACCAAAATAAAAGTTTCAGAAGAGTTCTTGAAGAAATCAATTTCTGGGGTTTCTGTATCTTATGGGATTATCACAAAAACAAAAACCAGAACAAAAAAACTGCAATAATAAAACAGTCGATGTGTGTGGCATCTTTTTCTCTGACATACAAGCTGGGCCCATAAACATTTCATAAAGTGCTGCAAAAGATGCTGGTGGACAGCAGCATTTGTTTTTCTACTGGAAACATACAAAAGCTGAGGGGAATACACAACGACTGAAGCACTCTAAGACCGTATATACTATGATTAATCCAGATTTCATGACATTTTTATTTCATTAGCATTACACCACGAGCTTTAGCATATTAGCCACTACAGCTTTACATCGGATGTGGACGTTTAGGGCAGTTTGAGTCCTTTCAATCGTTGACATGCAGTGTGAATGCCTGCCATTTAAAATACATTAGCTTATTAAATAATGTGTCCAACTTATGATGTGCACAAACTGGCATTAAAATCATGACTTTTGTTTGACATAATGCAGCTCTTTTGCAACTATACCAACACAAACAGTTTTAGCTTGATGCCAGTTTGGCAACAAGCTAAAACTGGCAGAGATCCACGGGTCAAGTGGAAGAATCTGTTAAATAGACAAAGTTTGTTTGTTCACTAGAACAATCTGGCTATTATAGAAAAGTGAGGTGAAGCAAACCATTTTTGAAAGAAAACCCAAGAGAAGTCGTATTTGTCCACTGGCACAAGCCATGTAGAAGACTCAGTGGTCAACTAACCGCTGGCAAACTGGTTCTAGTCACATGTCAACAAAGTTAATTACTTTGGATACATTTTCCCATTGTGAAACAGTGCATAATGCTATGGAGATGCTTCTCCTTAGCTTGGACAGGAAAGCTCTGAAACGGATTGAGCTAATTATAAGATCCTGGTCACTGCTACAATTTTTGGTTTAGTTCAAAGCATATTCATATGCTAAAATGGTCTAGTTAAAGTTCAGAAATAAATTATATGCAATCTGATTGAAACTGAGCTATTTTTAAAAGACGACCAAGTATGTCAGTTGAGAAATGTGCAAAGTTGGTTTAGAGATATGGCATCCAAGAAACATCCTATGCATTGTTGTCTAAGAAAGGCTGAATATGAATAGATGCAACACTTTTTCGATATGCATTTGCAAAAAATTCAGAACCCCCCCTTTAATCCACTTTTTACTTGTGCACTACTTTTGTGTTGGACTGTCACATGGATGCCAATGGACGATGGATTCCTACATATTTTCAGGAAAAACAGCCAGTCAAATTGTAGGTTTGTCAAATATCGAACTAGAAAAATGAATAAATGAACAATCAATATGATATACATTTGGCATAACTTTGATTTATGAAGTCACACGGTTACTTGAATTGGTCAGCCAAAAAAGCTGGTCTCTCTCCTTTCCCACCTCGCCTCCCCCCCACTACAAACAACACTGAGTAGTAAACAGTCCCAGTGATCAGTAAGCCAGGAAACGTGGTCAGCCAGCCCGGCAACACTCCAACCCATGACCCAGTCGGCAAGCCACAAGAGAGCCAAGTGGAGCTAAATGCCCTGCTGCTGGCACTTAACTTAACAGTGACAGCGCCAACACCCACAACACATACACATGCACAACAAGCCGGTGGGGACAGCACTGTCATTATCTGCCATCTGCAGGCCTGAGTGGCCGTAGCCTGGAGGTGAGAGGAAATGAATAGGAGGAAGGTGAAGCGCGGCGAGAGGATGCCACCCCTTATGTGTGCATTCGTAGGGAGGCAAACATGTGATGTGAGAAGCGACACGCTCCCCCAAACACACCAAATCACGGCGGAGGACAACAAAGAATTGGCTCGGTTTCTGAACAGGGAACACACAGCTCTTGCTTTGTGAGAGAGAAGTGTGCAACCACAGAAAAACAAGAACAGCCAATGAGGAAAAAAAAAGAAAACAGAACACCGGCACTGGTGTATTTGTGGGTCTGAAAGCATTTTAAATTCATTGCGTTTAATAATGATTGCATAATTTAAAAAGGATGTGGTATTAGTTCCATGATCTTATTTGGTGGGCATTTCTCGTATCGTTTATCATTTATAAAATATTTATAAATTTGTTATCTTAAGAATTTTCATTTACCGTTGTTACAATAACGGTAATAAATACGGACAAAGCTGTCCGTATTGTTAGGATTTTACTACTTTCTCCACCGTTTGTTCCAGAGTATCAATAAATATCAGTATGTTAGAAAATATAATTAAATGGTAGTTACTGTATGCAGTTTAGTGATACAGATCAGACTTCTTCATGTGACTGGTGTTACAAATCAGTATGGTTTTCAAGAGCAGTGTGCTGTGACACACAGACATGCAGTTACCTGAAAAAGCAGTAGTTCTTATCACTTTTATTGTTATCGCAATAATACCACAAAGTATCGCGATAAAACTTTAAGTTCATATCGCCTACCCCCTCTTTGATTCTGTTGTCATGACTTATGGTTAGCAAAAACTGTCTCATTTAGGACATTTCTCTGTTGTCTGCTCAACATTAAGTGTTTATTGCACCATATTTTGATATTTAAGAGCAAACTACAGTAGTGCTTGCAAAATATAAAAAAGGACAACCTGAAAGAGTATCCCAGTCAGCGCAGGATAACAAGGACACAAACTGCTGAGACATTCAATGACTTCCTGCTGCTTCTTGCTCTGCATGCCGTTTCTGTGGCTGTGGCCAACTGCATCCCTTCACAGTCCTCCACACCTTTTTTTCTGGCAGCGGCTGAGTTATTTTCAATCAGCATTTTGGATTTTGAAAAAGAAAGATGCTTGAAGAGCTACAGAACATGTGGGGTAAGTATAGGTTTCAAACATACTCGTGTGTGTGAACACACACACAAGTGTGTGTGTTCACAACAGAGTTAAGTGAACTTGAGTGAAGTCCCCCTACCGCCTTCCTCAAATGACACAAAATTGGTGTCAAATGTTTGTGTTACATCCGTGCAGCAAAAAATGTTGGTTCTGCCGCTGTCATTTTAAAGATGTTAATAAATATATCAAGAGGTCATCAAAGGTCAACCAGTCCACATTTAAAATAATCCAACAGACCTAGTGTCAATCAACTGTGCCATGTTTCTGCGTCTAAAATATACGTAGAACAGTTGATTGACACCAAATGTGCTCGACTTTGTAAATGTGGACTGACCTCAGGAAACATTTCTTAATACCTTTAAAATGATAGCGGCACAAACAAAACTTTTTTCCTGCACAAACCAGCACAAAATCCGATCAATTTGAAGAAAGTGGAGGGGAAGCAACTTCACTCAGGTAGTTACTCACCATGTTTGACAATTAGAAATAACAAAATACTAATATTATGAATGACATTTTTATAACTGCAGTGATTAAAATATATGATTAATTATTCAAGAGAAGAAATAACTTTTCATTCTAAGTTTTTATAGCAGTTAGGTCATGTCATGCATAGTTTAACATTTTAATTAATTCAACCTTATTAAGCCAGATAAGCTATTAAAATGGAGTTCCTATTTATGATAACGACCTGACAATAACAGTGATGTGACACATCAGGAGTATCATCATACTCCAACTCACAACAACCCATGCCTAATGGAAATGCTTTTTTTTTTTTTTTTAACTTTTTAATAACAATTCTACTGAAAGCAACAACAACCCAAATGGAAACAAACTATTTTTCAATGCACGACCATCTAATAAAAAAATCAAAATTTCCAGCTCCTGACAAAAGAAAAAAAAAAAAAGCATATCAAGTAAATAAAAGTAATGCAGAAGTACAGTTTAATATTGATTTATTTGTTTGTTTCTTTCCAAGCTCCTCTGTTATGACTTGCAGGCAGTTTCTGAGTGGAGTCCAACACTCGGCTCAGCTGCTTTGTTCCTTCCAGCAGAAGGTCGGCATCTTTTCAAGACAGCTTGTGCCCTCTAGTGCACGGAGCACTCCAAAAACCTTGAAAGTAGTTGCACTCTTCCCCTTACTCTGCAGCTTAGTTCTCCAAAGCAAAGAGGAATAACAAATGACATTATCTGTTCTAATTAAAAAAAAAACAACAACAACTCCATACCACAAATTTCATATGTTGGTATGAGAAACAGAGAATGAAAACACCTCATCTTTGTGTGAAATTGTAAATTTGCGACAGGACAGCAAGGAAAAATAGTGCCAGGATGGTCAGTAATAAATGCATTTGTATGCTCAATGTTGGAAATGACTACATAGCACGCCCTGCCCTGTGCATAATAGGAGATTACACGACGGGGTGGGGGTGTTTGTCTAGGGAGTGCTGCTGAACTCCCGTAACCTCAATTATTCAGCATTAGGCCCTGCTATTGATTTCCTGTTGGATCGACTTACTGAGTCTCGAGCATTGGGACAGTGACATGCTATAGCCTGAGCTGGGAGGGATGGCTGGGAATGGACGGATAGATAGATGGATGGGAGTCCGTTAGGAGAGTTAAAAGAGATAAAGATCCACATGAGCGGAGCACGGTGTAATTAAAGATAGCCCTTATCGAGGCGGTGATGAATTGGGACTTCACAGTTCATGGGTTAGTTAGTTTGTTAGAGGTGAAAGGACTGGTTAGTTTGACTTGGCAACCTTGGAGACAGAGGGCAGTGATAAATAGAGGCCAGGGGGTTCCCATGGCTTGAGCTTCCTCTGAGGCCAGAATAATATTTATGCAAGACAAGAAAAGCTCCTCGGCTGTCAGATGTGCAAAGAAATACTTGGAGACACTTACAATTGTTTAGGGTTATGTTGTGTTAGCACTGTTCCTAAGAGTGTGGAGTTGTTCCCAAGCCATCTTCAGCAAAAAACAACAAATAACAGACCTTGCCAAAAAAAAAAGTCTGATTCTGTGGTTCTCACACTTACTTAAGCCCTGGTATTCTGAAAACACATGTAAGACTGTGTGATTTGAATCATTCTGCCTGGAGTCAGTCAGGTCTGGCATTGTCTGTACCTGCTGTAGCTGCATGGTCAGATGTGGGTCAGCTTCCAAATGAAACAGATGGTAAGAGCTGGGTTTCAGCAGCTTCTCCTTGGCCTAACCTTGAGAAGCTGTGTGGAGCTGAACAGAACACAGACCTGAACTGGGCAAGTTCAGGGCTTTGAAGCTAGAAGAGTGTGGGAGGGGGGTTAATGTAGAGTCCCAAAGGTTGACTAAAAATATGGAGATGCAAGAAATCTGAGGAAAAAAGCTGGAAGAGGGTATACAAAAGGTGCTGGAAAAGTAGGGTATTGGATTTAGTCAGAGTTTAATTTAAAAGTGACTGAAAAGACTTGTTTGTGATTGTTTGATTTGTGTCTTTAAACATCAAAAACATGAAATTGTTTTTTTTTGTTTTTTTTTTTTGAAAACACAGCTACACTTCATAACTACTGTTCTGGGATGGCTGCCTGGACATTTGCAGTAGCTCTTCTTGCACCAGGACACTAAGACAACTTTTGGCTCAATGCACCATGTCGAAGGTTGTTTTCTTTTTAGTTTTTGAAAGAAATAAAGAAAAAGAATAATCTCTTATGATGTATGAAAGATTGTTATTGAGGCGAAGCTTTATGATCAACTGGTGACCGAGATAACTATTTTCAGAGAAAAAGGCATTAGCAGCAGCAACTTTAAGTGTTTCATGAATGTCAGCTTCAACTGCTGCTTCTTGATGCTAATCCCTCAGGTATTAGGGATTAGCATGATTAGCATGATTTTTCAAAATTAAAAAAAGAATAAAGCAAAACTAACATATTCCATCCTGACACAACACAGAATTGCACACCTTTAAAATCAATACAATTGCACCACTTCGAACAAGAGACATACCGCAAGAAATGATAGAACATAATATTCCACAAATTCCCCTTAATATCCTCAGGTTTCTTGATATCAAAACATCACAATGCTTCTCGCTGAAGTGACTGCTATCTCACGAGCTCCAGCCAGTTACAGTATGAATGTCTTCGCCTGATGAAGTTTAAATAGAAGATGCTCCAAATATGCTTAAATCATTAGTGTGGCAGCATTTTGAGTTTCCAGTAGTAAGCACTGTAAGTTGTTCAGGTGGCAGAAAGCATCACTATAACAATGGATGCCTAGAATTATGATGAGCTACATCAAAATACCCAGAGGAATATTAACAGGGAGACTGCCATCTTCTCCCATCTCAATTTTGTGAACTTAATGTTGTATCTTGTCTCATCTTGTGAGTTTTAGGTACCGTTTCACCTCTAATGACAAGATAACCATATGACTGCAACTTGACTTTCTGCATGAATCCCAACAAAGTCCACTCTAGCTCCGTCAAGAACAGAGTAAATCTTAGGATTTTGCTTCATTTTTGTAGCAGCACTGGATATGATATGTTCTTGTGCTTCCCACGTCTCACAGCTGTTTGAAAATTATTGCGCTAGACTTACAACAGATTTGGCAAATCACCTGATAAGACGGAGTGATACAGTGTTAGAGTCCAACACCTCTGAGGATTTACTTTGGTTCCAACAAGTTAACGGTGATGGTGAATCTTTATATTACAGATAAAGAAGCTATTACTAATAATAACATCACAGGAGCTCTCTCTCTCTAAAAAAAAAATCTAAACTAATCCTTTTAAAGTTAAGTACTCAGCGGCTTGCTTCAAAATAATGACATTGCCTTCACTCAGAAAGGTTGTATGCTTGCTGAGCGGTGTGGGTTGAGGCTGGTAAGCAGGGTGAAGCACAGAGTTGTTACCTCTCAGGAATTCCCCACCGCCTAATCAACTCTTAATTGGCAGAGTTGATGACATGTTCATGCAAGAAACCACAGCACCCGTTTGTGGCTGTTTAAAGCAAAGTCTGTGTCCTCGATAGAAAACAACAATCCATGTTTTCACCACAATGGCACGTCTAGACAATGTCTTGTGCCCTATGTACGCATACTTGTGTGCCTCTGGAGTTGAGGCAAGTTCTAATCTGACTTAATGGGTATCAAAACTTTTCAGTGCCTTTTAATTTAAACAGATCTCTCGCAATTTGCATATAATGCCCGTGGGAAGACAAGTTTAAAGTACCTAACAATTACAAGAAGTTACACCTGTCACCGATATATCATCAGAAAGGTCATTGTAGGCACAATCTGTCAAGACTTGGCCCTGAGTTTGAAACTTATCAAACAGTTGTGGGAGTAGCAGCCTAAAGGGAAAAATCCTCCAAGAACACAACACAACTATGAAACAACCTGGTGCATAAAGAGAAAGATCCAACTGTTCTGGCTCACCCGCAACACAAAGACTTAGCAAAACGCAAAAGAGGTTCTCAGCTGTGGGATGAGGAGGGAGATGAAGGGAATCTGATGTCGAAGTAAAATAAAGATCAGCTCTTCACAAGATGGCAGAGCTCTGTGCCGACACGCAGGGTGGCAAGAATGCAAATCAGGTGATGGATCATGCTGTCAGACACTGTCAGAGGTAAAGATGAGAGGCTCTGTCCTCTACTCCTGTCCACCACCTTAGAATGTCAACTCGCACTTTCTACTCTTGTCTGTCTAAACTTTCTCTCTTTTATTTCCCTTTTCCTAAATTTATCTCTTGTATTTTAACTCTGCGCTGCTGCCTCTGAGTATCTCAACTTTATCTCTGCAGCTTGGGGTACTTCCCTTCATGAATTATGAAAAAACCCTACTGCCTTGTCCCACTGAAACTGGTTAAATTTAACTTTAATGAACAAAATACTTTGTCTTGAAACTGAGAAAATAAATATGAGTTTGTATCATGTGTCGCTTCATTACTGACCTCGGCCAAAAGTGACATTAGCCAGAATACCTCTATCCAAGGCATAACAGGGTACAGGCCACACTGTGCTACTTTATGTGCACCATGCTCTGTCCTAATTCACCTCTCTCTGCTTTGGCTCCTGTTAGCAGTCCTTCAAACCAATTAACACCTACACAGCCATTAAGGTCTGATTCCAGAAAGCTGGATGCAATTAGCAACAGGAAACATGAACACTTAAAACAGGAAGGGGATTTAGAATACCAAACAGGGAATGGTGAATTGTGTTCATGCACAAGCTAATGGGGACGGAGATGGTATTCCCAATGGACTTCATGATTGTAAGTTGGTATCATGTTGATTAATCAAGTCAGATTCAGATTTATGCACGAGGAAAATATTGTGTGGAAAAATGCGCAAAATACAAATGGTTTTTGAATGAAGTTTGGCTTGATATGGGTTTATATGATTTTTAAAGACTCCCATGGGGGATAGAGGGGAAGTTACAGAACAGCACTGTGATCTTCAAAGGCTCCGCCTCAACCAGATTATCGCCATGAGTGACTGGCGCCACTTGTTTGGGCTGTGCTCCAGATCCCTTACGCTGCCCCCTTGAGCAAGTTTGTGTTAGGTCTATGTAACGGTGCCTATTAACACCAGACCAAGCACAAACCACCGTATGTCGGAATCTCGACCGCCGACCAAGATCTGAAAACGTGTTTTGGAAATCTTACAAAACTCGCAGCAAGACTCCAAGTAAAACACTTTGAAAGCTACGTGAAGTTTCACATGTGCTGCAAAGGTTTTTTTTTTTTTTTTTTTTTTTTTTTACCTCAAACGAATTCCATTCTTTAGCATAATGATAAAACAGTCCCCAATTTGGGATAATTTGCAACACAATTGGACAATGGTCACATTGCACACGTCTAAAGTACTAACGTTCATTAGTGCCATTCTTTAAACACAAAAGAGAGATGGACAAAATATTTTACACATTTAAGCTTAAGATTTAGTCTTAGTTATTGCAACAATAATGGCATACAAAATTGTAGTACTTAAACTGGAAATATAATAAGTAAGGTTTGCTTTATATTAACTGCCAAAAAAATCATTCAATGTAAAAAAGAAAAAAAAAAGTCCTACAAGCAAGATTAATGACTCTTCTTCAGATATTAACTTTGATAAAAGATAGTCTTAGTCACTACTTTGTCACAAACATTTTTACATTTAATGGAGACGCATGGACAGGTAAAGTCTCTAAATTCTCATTTTATCCGATAAGAATATAATGGCAGACATGAGACAGCCTTGAACAGAGCCAGCCTTCCCATTTCCCCTCTGTGTCCTGTGAATTATTCACTCCATCAGGAGGCCCATACACAGCTTAACTATATGATGGACTAATAAGGTCTATTGATCGAATAATTGATTGCTTTATACAAGGCCTAACTGTCTGTCCACTGATCCATTTGGCCAGCTCATTACTTAATATGCATTATTCAGAGACAACCAGTAATCATTGGAGACTGAAATATCAACAGAGAAATGAATGTCAATAGGAATATAATAGCAAAGACAGGCCCACATCCAAACCTCAATAAGACTTTTGTTTCTGCTAAGTAAACAGATAGACACAGTGGTAAAAGTATTACAAATGTTGAGTTTGGCTTTAGATGTACCTGTTCACCTATTCATTAGGCCAATTAAGAATCTTTGTATAATCATTCTTAGCCAACAATCACAATAAAGAGCATAGTGTTGGTAATGCTGCATCAACAAGTTAAGATGCTAAAAGTCATAGTAACTTTTATAAAAAAAATTCACACATTGCAAGAAGCTCTGACATAATTGTTGATAATTATCACTCTGCATAGGAGAAGTACTGTCCTTTAAAGCTGAAGTCAGAGGTGGAACCCATCAGCAAACATTATGTGTTCAAGTCACCCTAAATATCTCCACCACCAGATCTATAGAGGCAAACAAGGAGAAAGAAAATACCATTTCAGCCAGCTAATGTTAGCATTTAACTGTCTCCAGTTAAAGAAGTGGGACTCATGAGAGCAAGTAGAAATGTGATAATAGAAATGCAATAATCCAGTTCAGGTTTGACTTGCTGATACATTGCAGTTTTCATGTTTGTCGTCCTAAGCCAACACATTTCTAGTGACAAAAAAAAGACAAAGAAAACAATGAAAGCTTTCTTATATCCTCACACAACAGACTTCCTAGATTTTAAAACCAAGATACCGAAATGTTTTCCAGGCTCCATTAAAACACAGGGAAATAGTGACGTTCGTAATCTAGAAGATGTACAGCTTTAGCTACATTTGCAATAAATACTTTATAAAATGTGGTACTCTTAAACCATCTTTTCTGTCACTGTTCTTTTTTCTACTTAAAACTCAAAAGTGTTTTCAGTCAGTCTGATGACTTGATGTTGTTAGCTGGGAAGCAACTTAAGAACTTCTTCATGTATGACATCAAAATAAGAGCCTCAGACAAGAATACATGTAACTTTCAAGCTCTAAACTCTAAAACATGTTCATATCAGGGACATAAAACAATTGCTCACAAAGAATACAGTATTTTTTTTATTTACACTCCTCTGCAGCCTACTAATACCCAAACTGAAGAAAATATTTGTTTGCTATTGGCTGTTACTATTGGTTTTGTCCAAAGAAAAAGCCATTTTTTAGTACACTTCCAACTGATTTTTGAGTGAAGATCTGACAATATTACATATTACAGCATATCTAATATTATACATATGCTGTACTAGTATTATTTAGTTGTGTAACCATTCATAACCTGACCTTTCAGTCTAGAAAGTTCAGTTGTTGCGATCAGTCACTTGAGATTTAATTTTATTTAAACAAGTATAAGAATGTTTTGCTTCAGTCCTAGAACGAAATCAAATTACCTGTTCAGATTTTTTCCCACAAATCTAGAGTTTAACCAAAACACCACTGTCTTGTCTTCCCCGTAGAAAAAAATTAGTACCTCTCAAGAGGGTGCTTTACATACAGAAAATCCAAAAACACCCACATTGTAACTGAACTGTATTGGCTTTCTGCTTCAGATATGTTTTGGGTTCCAGCATTTGCCCACAACTTGAGCTCGGAATGTATCCCACTTGCTCAGCTTCCTTTCTGTAAGTAATACCTGAAGAAACACAATATTGGCTGTGCAGGAAAATGAATCCTCCCTTTCTCTGTACATTAGTTATTACTGCACTCTATGGCGCAATCTATTATCTGACTGAAAAACAAAGTAGGATATAAAATGATTGGCCTACTTTTTCCACTGCAATCTACCTAAAGCTGAGCTACCAAACGGCCTTCCTTTCTGAGGCCAACCATGTGCACTGACCATTTGACAGGGATGACAGGGGTAAGACGTCATTGTTGGTTTTCTTTTCTGAAAGGCAGCCCTCTGAGGTTTCTGAGCTCTTTCCCTGACAGCCATCGAAGAAAAATAAGTTACAGAAAGACAAAATGTGACCCTGATGAGACTGTAGAGAACAGGGGAGGGGTCTCCTGGGACAGCTGGAGATAAAAGGATCAGAATTGACTTTCTGGAAAGGCAGCAGCAGCAGTGAGGACCGTATGTGGAATGGGTCAACAGGGGCTAACAACACAGGTTCATCTCCAGGTCATCAAAGCGTGGGCTGTTCAATGTTCACCCATTAGCTTTTCCTGGTTATATTAGAGCAAGCTCAACTTCAGCTGAAATGACATTATTACTCACCGTTCATGCAAGTTTTTTAAGCTGAATTTCCGCAAGAAATTAGGTAAACTTAATGTAGTGACAGACAGACTCGTACCAGACAGGTAGGGCTTTTGCCTCCCAAAAAGTTCCAGTTCTTAACCGGCTTGTGCTGGTTCTTAACTGTACAACAATGGATCTACTTTAAACACCACTTGAATGTCCAATCAGAGTTCCATCTTGTTCATTTATTGTTCAGTCCTCTGTCTTTTTTTGGGACCAAGTCTAGCACCTGGTAAGAAAGAACACAAAGAATTGTTGCCAAGTGAGCTCTAGAAACAGTTACGTACTGGAACTAGATGTTTTTCTATGGGAAACCAGTTTGGTGGCCCAGACAAAAAAAGTCAAAAACTGATAAACTAGAGCTTTCTTTGTAGCTTATTTTGGAATCTGGATGGGAAGACTGACTAGACATAAAAAATTTGTAGGTAAACAGAGCTCACTATACAGGTATAAGTGTTGTCCATTTAATTTGTATGGCCATTTGTTAACTATAAGCACTGATCACTAAAATTATATTTCAAGGCTTTTTAAAAAAAAGATCTTTGTGTAATGAATCTGTGAATTTCACTTTAAGCCAATTAATGAATGAAATTACATTTTGATGATACTGTAACTTCCTAAAATGCACTAAATGTTTCTAAGCATTTTAGTTTCATCACACTATAGTTTCTACATTTCACCTAATGCAATACAAGAAAAATAAAATGTTTGTTGATGTTGTTTGTTGATGAACATACAGTTATGTACCTTTAAGACTAATAGGTCCTTTCTGAACAATGATTAGGGAGGCCAAAAAGTGTTAAGAATCAGGTTAATATCCTAAGCCTGAAATTATACTGCATGTGATTAATATAGTGTAAAAATGTGGGAAAAATGGGAAACATCTTCTAAATGTGCTGTTTACTAAGTACATTTACAAGATTTGCAAATTAAAACTTACCCACCACAGTCCCTCAGTAGTTGGTTTATGTTTTTTTCCCCCCTACATTTGGGGACAAATTCACATATCACAGCCATCGGTCATGGAAAAGTTTCTGTTTGGCCTTTAACTGGTTCCAGTGGGATAGAGTTAAATGTCCCCGCTCATTGGCAATTTACATTTTTTCTTCTAATTAGAGTGGAGCAGAATGCAGTCCAGGTTTATGATCTATTTACAATTCTAATTCTGTCCACATGCTTTATATGAATACTTTTGGCAAATGATGATACAATGGTAATTGTCAACCAAAATGGCAGCAGCGGAATAGCAAAGGCCAGCAAAGTTCCTGCTATTCATCCCCTCACTCACTTAGTCAAAGCTTTCATGTTAGCTTCCTGCCAGTCCGCTGTTTTTTTATTTTTATTTTTTTACCACAAACAGACAGAAAAACAGACACACATAAGCACCTCGCCATAAGCACCTGGAACCATTTGCTCGTACCTGCACCTTTTATGAGCCAGGTTATTCCTGGTCTTACCAGGGTCAATTATGACGCTCCGGGTCGAGGTTTGTCTCTAACAGGCTTTTGTGAGTGGAAGGGAAACCAGAGCTGCGAATCCCCAAGAGAGGCATCAGTCTGAAGGACCCCAGTCTCTAATTGGGGCGGTTCGTCTACATAAATGACAGATTATGACCTATAAATGAGAATTTATGTGACCATTAGATGTGCTGGGTGATCCCGACAGAGATGGAGAAGGTGCTCATTAGCTATGCATTCGGAATGCCCTGCTCTGCCTAATTAGCCTGATAATATGCAGGCTCCAGACAGTTTCTTGTTTTCCACCCTCAAAACACGCAGCCTTGTTATTTTTGTGCACTTTTTTTTTCCCAGCCACAAGTTCATTTGTGTTCTTTGCATTTTAATTGTATTTATGTCTCAAAAGGTCAACACGAGGCACTAAGTGAATGTACTACAATCATGTCGGGCTGGGGGGGGGATTTTGGGAGGGGGGAGGGTTTGCATGAGAAAAATGCTGTAAGATGGCAATTTTGTTGCAACAACTTTATAAAACAAGTGAGAAATGATGAATATACTTTTTTTTTCTTTTCTTTTCTTTTTACAAAGTGCCTGAAAAAGCTCTAACCTAATACATCTGTGAGGGAGACGGGAAAAAAAAGCTAAATCATTAGATATATCCAAAAGCCTTCAAACGAACGGTAATATCCAGGAGATTGATCGGTGTGATTAGGGATTTGACGGCAGACTCAAATATTTGCACTTGGAAAGGAAGTATTAGAGATGTAATATTGAGAGGTGGTGGAGGGAGAGGGGCATTCATGGGAGGAGGGGACAGAGGTTACTTGAAGGGAGAGAGAGAGAGAGAGAGAGAAAGAGAGAGAGAGAGAGAGAGAGAGAAAAGAGTCTGGGACTGCATTTCTTTATGACACCTGAATGGAGAATATTTTTTAGATTAGCTGGCACATATAAAACACAAGCTCTATTGTTTTATGATAAATCAACTCAATGTCAAACCAAATTTCTTAGGAATTTTATAGAAGAGCTCATTTCTTTGTCACTACAGTGAATTCACCCATAGAAATCAGTAAATCTGGAAATAAAAATGTTTCCTAAAGCTGCTAGTAAGCTACTTTATATAACACAATTACAAAACCATGATATGTAGGTATAAACTTAAGAAAAAAAAACATTTTTTGGGACATCATTCAAGTATGTATATTTATGTATATTGCAGCATTGCATATCAATGAATCATGTTTTCACCAAGTCCATTTTAGCTGTTGATCAAACTGTGAATGCTTTAGTTGCTGCAGCTCCATTACAAACATGCAGAGAATTCAGTCTATATTCCACTAAAAGTAAAAATAAAAACAAAACATGATTTCATAATTGTGTTGTTTCCATCAAATAAACAATACAAATCATGTGAATATGTTTGCTCAAGTAATAAGTCATACTGTCATTTTCTGTGTCATTTCCACCAGTAGTAACATCAGGTTGTTGATCATACAACTTGTGTGATGCAAAAATGTTGACACAGCCAAGAAATCGTTTAGTTTCCACAATTATGTGGTCAACAGGCTTTGGCTTTAATGAACAAAGTATAAAACACTTTTCCCCAACAAGAAATTTGAGAAAGGTCTCGATTTCAATGTTTTTAAAAACTACTTTTCCTCATTCATTTTGGCCTTAATGAATATTGTTTTGCTTTTTTTGTCCTGTCTGATAAGATGCCAATCGGTAAAGTCTCAATTTTTACAAGGATCTATGTACTTAAGATAAACCAAATAACCCTTTCATCCGAGTTGTTTTCTACAAAAAAAAACGCTTAATTTCTGTTGTAAAGGCATCCTTTCTTCCTTTTCTTTCACTTGCTTCTCCTGTCTTCTCTTCACTTATGCTGAAATCTTACAGTGCTCCCTTTGGACATGTGGCAGCAGAATAATATGGAAGCAGTGACTGTGGAGACCAACATCAGGCCAAGCAGGCCTATTAGCACTGTCTGCTGCCGATCCCCCTCCTCCTTATATCAAATACACAAAGAAACATGGTGGTCTTCGCTTGTTTGAAGGTGGAAGGAAGGACAGAAAGAGCTACAAATAAAAACTTCAGACAAAATAAGGCTGGGTGGGAGTGAAGACATGGCATTTCACTGTTAAAATGAAAACAAGCTGAAGAAATTAGGAAGGATAGGAAGATTATGCATAGAAAAAAAATATCCCTAAAACTCCTTTTCAAGAAATAATTAACCAGCAAATCAAACAACGTCTAGAGTATAAGTATGTCTGTGGTCCTTGAGGATACAAACTGGATTACATCTTTTCTGGAACTGTGCAATAATTCAACAAACAACTTGAATGACCTTAGAGACCAGAATCAATAGTAGATTGAATTTCCTGTGAGCCTCACAGTCAAAAGAATCACAATTAGCCATCAACAAGCTAATTCACTATCAGTAGAGAATTAGAAGCTCAATGATAACCATATTTATCCATTACAAACCCAGTTTGGTGTGTGATAGGCTTGTTGTCTTCTTGGAACAACCTGTTGCATTTAAGTTTTCACCGCCTCCTACCACTGGACACAAAACAGATGATGTTATCACCACCATGTTTGATCTCTCTATAGAACATGTTCACATTAAGCTGTCTGGCTTTTTTTCTCCCAATCCACATAGATGTGAAACTTTCCTTTCCTCTGGACAGAGAATGTGGAAATCTTAAACTACAGTAGCCTTCGCCTTTGGTGATTACAAGGTCGTCTTTTTGAAGATTCTCACCAATTTCCTTTTATCTGAAGTTTACAGTTCGGTTTATAACTGGGCACATTTGGTTTTCCAATGGAAAAATCACAAACCAAACACCCCAAAGAGATTTGTATTGCAAAAATCAGGTCAACATCAAGTTTTTACAAAGCCATATTGTAAATGTATGGACTATCCATAAAGGCCAGCTGAACTGTAGTAAACCCACCAGTTTAAATAAACTCTGTTGTTTCTAAAAAGAAAACGCATCAAATTTCCAGCCAGAAACCCTGAAGCTTGTTGGTGTTTTCAAATGGATCAGGAAACCCCCACAGTAAATGAATTAGTCATTGCATGCACGTAAAAATTTTCAAAAGCATCATTAAATGCCTAAATTAATATGATAATCACATTAATAATATGTGTAAGTACACCTTTCACCAATAATGTAAAATTCTGGTGTTGAATAAACAGAGATTCAATAAAAAAGAAAAAAATTATAAACTCACAGTCGCAGACACACTCAGTGAAAGTGCAGGATAAAACAATCATAGGTATATTGACCTTTTCCTTATACTAAAAGTTAAACAAGAATGGTATGAGGAGGCTCTTATTATAGTTATCAGTCCTGAAACTTTTAATGAGTTTACCAGAAAAACTCCTCAGCAGCCTCTGTGTATGGATTACGTCTCGACATAATGCATCAGAAATCAATTTTCAATCTTGACCGGCTCTAAACCTTCAAAGTCTTACCAAACAGGAGGAGGAGAGGAGCACAGCAGGGCACAGTAATACTTATCACACACACGCAAATCATCAGTAATACTATTGGCAGCTAAGCCATGAGAGGATGATGGAGTGGTTGTCTTGGAAACGGAGACTGGCATTGGTCAAAAAAAAAAAAAAACAGGGAGTGGGGGGAGAATGAGCAGCAGGGGGGTGAGCATGAGTGCAAAGACCAGAATGTGAGGATCGACGGGGAAAGAAAGAGTGTGTAGTGATTAAAGATATGGTTATCCATCAATACTAGTGTCATTCTTTTTTAAATGAATCAGGCAAAAGACAAACATACACACAAGTTCAGCTGTTATTTTAGGTCAGAACTTCTTATACATATGATAAAAAAAAAGAAACAGACTGAGATGGAGACTGACTGACAGCAACCCCTCTCTGTTTTCCATTTCTTCACAGTTCTTGTTTTTTTTAAACTACCCGTCTTCCTTCAGTGGGTTCATAGCCCTTTGGTGATTGTTGTTGGCCTGTCTCCCTCAACCATCTCTCTGTATCCTCCCCCTCTCCTTCTCCATCCCATCTTTCCCAAAGCCAGCCTCCCTCATATGGAGAGGAGAAGACAAGTATCTAGGCAACGCAGCATCACTTATTAGGAAAGAAGAGCAAGAGGATAGGACCAGGGTACTAAAAAAAAAAAAAAAAACTGCACTGTGATGGAACAAGGAATACAGATGAGTTCCAGGATTCCAGGGACTGAGTCAGAAGAAAGGTGAGAGGAAAACAAAACTGAAAAAAAAAAAAACAGTCAAGGTAGCGGGTGAAAAAAAATGAGATAGGATTAAAATGAATAATTCAAAAACCAAAATCCGTGTTCAGCGAGGTGAAGTAAAACATGCTATGTAGGGGTGTAACAAATCATCCAGCTCAGAGGACAAGACGATACACTTGACTTAGGCAATGTGTTTGGGAAAACTGGGGGGGAAAAAAGAAAAAAAATCCCCCTTTTCCCCACAAATGGAAAAAAAACATTTCAAAAATGACAAAAAAATCTGTAATCAGTATTGGACATGCCAACGTAGGTTTTATATGTTCAAAAATTACAGGGCATGTTGCTTTTCTAAAGCTAAGGTGGACGTATGCCAAAAACACAATGGACAGGCTTCATCTTTCTACACTCAAATGCCACCAATGTTTTGAAAATATCAAACTGTGTTTTAAAGATTCTTCTGAGTGTAGAATTTTATATCTCAAGTTGGACCAGTCTGAGTAATTTTGATTTTAGACAGATGATGAAATCCAACCAAGTCTCATTAAAAATACCAATTAGCGGTTTATTATTAGACCTCCAAGTAATTAGCAGCAAATCACAAGCCATGGAGTCTGCATGTTTCACAGTGCTAACAAAGTATTCCTATCTTCTCAATCACTCTGGCATTGAAAGTAGAGATGCAACAAGTTATTGGCTGGAATCAGGAAACATAACATAGCGAAAGCAACACTCAACAGCATAGACGTTGTTGAGTAAAGGCTCAAAGTTAGCTATTTTCAGAGACAATGATGTGCTTACACATAGAAAGCACAAAGATATAAGAAGCTACCCAAAAGTCAACGACATTTTCTAAGAAACTGCGAGACATTTGCCTTCATTCAAGCTGCGAGAGGGTGAGAGAGAGCAAAACATTAGCAGAGGGCAAACAGAGAACGTCAAAGTTGCTCTATTTTATTCTTTTGAGCTATTAACTTCTGTCTGTCATATAATATGTCAAAGCGTTTTGGAAGTTTGAGTTAGTTCTTCAGTGGAAAAGGGTGTTTTTATAAAGCTAGTCATGCTAATCAAGCTAATTGAAAAGAAAACATCCCAAAGAGTGCTTAAATGTTAATTTCCATCAACTAATTTGCCTTTTCTTGAAGAAAGTAGTAAAACCTTGTTTTCTCACACAAGCAAACCCAACAAAATAATGTGCACTCATGGAGCAAAGATCTGAACACAACCTCTCCACAGGTATTTCCTGTTTTACTTCAAAATAAGTCACAAACATGAATTCAAGGGTGTTAAAAGTAAAGGACAACACTTTAACTTTGTGTATATAAAATTAACTCCACAAGACAAAATGATCTTGACTTCATGAGACGATCACTTTCACAAGAAAGATCATGCCGACGACACCAATTAGCTTTTTAATGTTAAATGGCATTTTAATGCTAATTGGTGTCGTCTGCAGTACATATCGAAAAGCTTAGGAAGAGTTTATCATATAAAAAGGAGATGTAAAAGAAAAGGACTAAACTTTGTAACACAAGTAATATCAACTGTGATTATTAATAATTTATTTTTTTCAGAAGAAACTAGAAACAACAAACAGGGATTAATTTGAGCCATTTTTTGCTTGTCACAACAGTTTTCCGTAAAAGACTGCGGAGTGTTTTGTTCCTGGCTGAATTCATTCTCTGAAGCCATTAACACCTGTCTTTGAACCCGATATTCAAAGCAACGTGCAGTCCTAAGAGAACGGCGTATTTCTCAAGGTGTGCTTTGGATTTCGGCTCGGCAGTAGAGAAATACTGCTCGATACGTCAAAGGAATATATTAAAGAATGGCAAAAATGTGCATGGAAAATTGGAAATTATGTTAATTTCTGTGTTTCTTGGAGTCTTTGTGGGGCTTTTGCAAAGGGGGGTAGTCTGCAGAGCAGATAAGGTTTCAGAAAACAGGGTTTGCCTCAACTCTCCAAACCCACCCCCCAAGGACATTCGGTTTGATGATAGGAGGAGGAAGGAGCCGCGAGAGCAGACACACCATTGATGTGGTATTTACTTTCTTCTGCTTTTCAATTCGGCCAAGAAAATAAAGTTTCATTCACTCTTTACAAACATGCCAATGATAGGAAGGATGCCGGGATGCCAAAATAAGTTCATGCAGAATTCTTCACACTGAACTGCTTATTAATCCTTTTAACATTGTGCTGCTGGTATCTTGCTTGTGCAGTCACAAGACTTCATGGAGAGGGGCATTTTATAAAGCCCTGGTTGCTCATCAAATCCCTATAATCCATGACATGAAAAGCATGTAAGGAATATGATAAATGAGAGGTTCCGGTGCACTGCAAGACCAGGTTTGATCTTTATTATTTAGTATCTGTTCTAAGGCTGACTGAACCACTCCAGACAAGGCCAAATTAAGTCCTCCTGATTACCTTTTTTTTAAAACCAGGAATTGAAAAAATATATCCAAATTCAGGGGCCTGCAGTTGTGCAAAAACTCAGTGAAGAGTTGTGTTAAAATGCTCTGCTATCTGAGCCATTTCTTGGCAACATCGCTAAAAAATACAACTTTCCACAGAAAGATGAGCTCATTTTAGGTCCCCAACTGCTTTCCTCAAAGTCTCTTTACACCACAGTTTGATTACAGGATGGGGAAACAGAGGATCAAACCATTACGGATACCCTTCGCAAGAAAGGAGGTTGGACGCAGGTCACTTTCTATCTCTGTCAATTTAAGTCTCAAACATTCCCTCCCTGTTGCACGCCTGAAGCAAAACAAGGAAAGTATAACTCTATGAAACCGCAGTTTGTGCTCACTCCAGGTGAAATTGCATGTCACATCCATTTGGATATCACAATGGAGCAGCATAAATCCTTATCTACAGTGTCAAAGCTGCCGCCACCAAACCTCAGAGGACCCCGACGTGGTTGTGATTGAAGTCTGCTGCTTTCTGCGTATGACAGCAGCAGAATGAGACCGTTTCGCTCAGTTACGGAACCGACGGCCATGTCCCCTGCTCCCAATGAGCACATTTCAATGGCCTCCACATTACTGGGTCAGGCTGTGTGGGGCAGTGACTGTGTGTTTGACTGGGCAATAAGCCCACTGTCACTGTCACTTTCGTGAGAGAAAAAAACAAAAAAACTCACTGTTATTTGTAGTTTTCCTTTGCTTCTGTTCTCCTCTTCTTTTTTTATAAGCACTATATATATCAAGGACATCATAATCCAGAAGCCTTGATCTTCACCTTGAAAAAGGTGAACACACTTTTTTGGAATAACAGTTTCATACACCAATTTAAAATAAACAAACCAAAAATAAAAAATAAAAAAAATGGGTGAAACCTTCAACTTCAACAAAATAAGAGAACCTGAGCAGGTTCTCTTCTTGCTGAGAGAATCCATACTTAATTTTCCAGATGTGATTTTATGATTGATGAAAAGTAGTTAGTGAAAGGAATCATACAAGTCCAACAACAAATGTGACATGGTTTGTCTTATGCTTATAGCAAGCAGTGACATGTACTGCTTTGTCTTCATTGTCCTATGGACCTACAACTGAAGGGGGTCCAGGAATGGTGCGTGGGTCGGTTGGATGGTCCAATTTTACAATGGAAACCAATATAATAGTGTACCGAACTTCATTGGGTCTTTCACAAGGTATTCCAATAAAATACAGGGAACTGTAGTTTTCACATGACGTAATATTAAGTTTTAAATTTATCAATAATTTTTCAAGGCACTAAATTAAACCACAGCTTCCTGACTTCTACAAAAGGAGACACACTAGAAGAAATTATACTTTTATGACCTTCAGTATGCATTTAGGTTGAGCACTTTTCAAAAGGTGCCATTAGTAGTGCACCAAGAATAAGACATTTAACCAGTGTCAGTAAAATAACCCTAAATATTGCTTTCTTTCTCCATAAATATAAAGAGAGGAAACACTGAACGACTCAACCTTTTCGCTCTGCAAAATGTGCCTCTTACATAAATGAGCTGTGGTAATGTTTCAGTGCTTTTCTTATTCCATCCCATCCCCTCTGATCATCAGTCTCTGTCCAGCTCCATTAGAGCGGTTTGATATTGGAGAATAACAATATCACAGTCACTGTGCGGCTCGCCGCGCCGCCTTAGACCTAATCAATCTACGGCTTGTCGCTCCATAGATGGACTGATCGGGTGGCATTATTCTGCAGTCAATTACCTCCAGTGAGAAAGGCAAAAAAAGAAGAATGACAATAGACTCTGATGAATGCCACTCAGGGCTCAATTAAACTCATCGAGACGCCATCCAAAGCTGGCAGTAAGACAATTGGGGAGGTCTAATGGATATCTATATGAGCTCTTCTCCGCCAGCCAGCAATTTATTACTGAGGGAGGCAGGACTGTTTACCTGTGATGTGGTGACTTGCATAAGAGCTGGATAGTGATGTCGGGTTGTGTGCAAGTATGTGTGCGTGAGTGTTTGTCAGCAGTAGGCAGTGTTGTTTAAAAGCTGGTAAGATTTATGGAAAAGCAACCACAGACCAGCGGAGTGACAACGTTACTGTACCTAAAAATAGTGTCGCAACAAGAAAGTGTCAATATTATGTCCTTGCTAAAATAAAGTTCTACTAGCTACAGGATCAAATTGTATCCTTAATATTTAGAAATGTATCTAATTTAACCAATTCATTGCATTTGCAGTTAAGTTTAACTTGCTAATCTCTTGATTTTCACTGCAGTACGGTTCAATTAACTGTTATAACCCTAAAGGAGCCCAGAAAATCGATATCATCGTTCACAACTTCTCCTTCTGTTCGCTAATTGGCCTGATTGAAATGCTACCGGAGAAACCGAGGCCAATGGTAGAAATCTCAGACAGAGCACTGAAGGGAGATGAGAATCAAGCTGAATTGCATGGAAAGTCATTTGCCCAGCTAGTCTTCCACATCAGGTTGATGGGGTAACAGGTCCAGAAGGGAACCACAGACATCTCTCCCAGGCCAGACTAGACACATAGACCATCTTCATCAGTTCATTTTAAATCCTGCATCGTATTCAAAAACAATCTAATTATTATTAATAATAATGTCACCAAAAGCTGCTAATGCTGCTCATCTGATGGAGACATAAGAGAGAAGCTACTATTCTTTTAAAAACAGATTTAAACATTTGTTTACCAGTTGATTTAATAGTTAAAATACAAGAAAAGTGAAAAACCAACAGACTCATAACCAGTTTACAGGAAAGCATAGAAATGGACTCATTTATCTCCTTCCTGGCTATCAGCAATGTGGGCTGCTGAGGTTGTGCTGCTGTTGGTGTCAGGCTCTCAGTTACACAGAAAAAGCTGGAAGACATTACGTTCTGTCTATTGTTTACGATTCCGCACCGTACAGAACAAATGTGTTCGAGTGGGTCGTTTACAACCCATCAAATATGGAGCGGCAGCACCATTTCTTTGGGATCGTAGGTTTACACCTGTGGGTTCTGACTGTGCTTACGGGCCGGACGACAGTTCAGATTACCCACCCTTCTTAGAGTCCTTGGAGGGGGTACTGGAGAGTGGCCCTCCTGGGGACTCTCTTGTTGTGCCTGGGGGGCTTCAACGCACACGTGGGCAATGACAGTGAGACCTGGAGGGGCGTGGTTGGGAGGAACTGCCGCCCCGATCTGAACTCGAGTGGTGTTCTGTTGTTGGACTTCTGTGCTTGTCACAGATTTTCCATAACAAACACCATGTTCAGGCATATAAGGGTATATGTGCACTTGGCACCAGGACACCCTAGGCTGCAGTTTGATGATTGACTGTCATGGTTTTGTCGAATCTGCGGCCGTATGTCTTGGACACTCGGGTGAAGAGAGATGTGGAGCTGTCCACTGGCGCTTCACTGTTGCGTCTCAGTCCAGTCTGTTGTCCAGATGGACACTGAACTCTTTATATTCTTCAACCACCTCCACTTCTTCTCCCATGATGGAAATGGGGTTTGATTTGATCCTGTTCCTCCTGAAATCAACAATCAGAAGAAGTGGACCCATCAAGAGAGATGTGTCCTAGGGAACGATTAAGAGAACTGTGTAGTTCTCTTAATTCTGACAACTACAAATGTCTTACTTTGGAAGCATGATTTTAAATGATCACATTATCACAAAAAGTTGGATAATTTATTGATGATCCATTTTTCCCTCGGTTTCTTTTGGATTTTTGAGTTTCTTTATATTGTTTTCTTTCTTTTGATCTCCAGGAAGGTTAAAGTTTTGATTTATTGATTCAGTTCTATTGAAACCAAAGAGTGGCAGACTTAATTTAACTTCCAAATGCATGAAGATCTGTGCAGGAATATCATTTAAGAACAGCAGTTTCCGTTGCTCTAGAGGTACAATTTTCAAATCCAAGCAGTTCTTAAGGTAATTTTCTATACTTTAAAAGCATCAACAGTAATACGGACACAGTGGAAATCTAGTAAAGAATGGGTTATAACAAGATCTAACACTGACTAAACTATTATAGAGATTCCTGGATATGAAAATGCATGCTACACTTGACACTATGTTTGAGATTGGCACCAACATTTGGCTACTAAAGCACTGATTAAGTTTGTGAAACTTAATTTCCTCAAGTCTCGTTGCTGTGAACCCAGCATCATGTTCGGTCTTGTCTCATGAGCTGAAAGTATGATTACGTTCCTAATAATTCTACATGCTTTCTATTATCTTCAAAGGAAAGTTAACTTGATGTCATTTACTATAAGGTATAACAGCTAGACGGGCTCACATCACCTTGCAGATGTTTCTCATTAAGGAACTAATGTCTCCATCCATCTCTGAACACCTTCAATTTCTGTCTGTCACAAAGGTCTTGTGTCTTAACCATGATTATTTTTACTTTCACTGTCTTCCTACCTGAAATTGTCAGTCGTCTGAACGGTTTCATTCAGACAGGCAGATTATTCAGTTGCAACTTCTAACCTCTGAAATACTTTGTATGCACATGGTTTCCAGAACAAAAGGCTTTGTAGTCCTAAGCCGGGCTCACTGTCCTATAGTTAATTGGGCTTCATATGTTGTATGGTCTTTGAAAAACTACTCTGTAGTCTTTCACTTTCGTTGTGCAGCTACTCTGTTTTTGAAGTCCTTTTGGAAGGGGGTAACAGATCTCTGGATGATGAATCAATACTTTGAATTCATGGACGTTTCCAGTTTATTCTACAAAACGTCATCCTCTTTTTTGATCCCATCCTAGATGAGATCCCATTTGGTTTGGCACTTTTGGACTGTTTGCGTATACTGGCTTGAAACTTGAAGAAATGACCATGCAAATAGCTTTAACTGTCTGACAAACTTGTGATTTTAACTATTGTTGGAGAAGAGATAGTGCTCAAAGAGAGAAGCAAATATAAGAACTTCTCCAGATTTGGAATGCAATAGTTTCCTAAACCCTGGGTTAAATTGAATTTCATTATCAAACATACGTTGCCTTGCAAATGTATCATTACCCTTGATCTTTCTTCCCCCCCATTTGTCACATCTCAGCTACAAATTTAATTGTTCACTTCAGGATATGTAGTGTTACATTTTTGTTGAAAATGAAAATGTAGTGCTCATGTATTCAGCCTTTTTAATCTGAAACACCCAAATGTCTTCCAAAGTTGCCTGGATAGTACATAGATGTCACCTGTGCGTAATGTGAACTGGGTTAATTCAAGGGTTTCATTGAAGGTAGTTTGTTGGAGAGCATTACTGAACACCATCATGAAGAACCTTTTTGACTCTGGAGGAGCTGTAGAGCTCCACAGCTCAGATAAATTAAACTTTTAAAATCACCCCGAACAAACTATGATGGCTTGGGGATGGAAAAATGTATGGACATGCAAGACAATACTTAGACAAAACTTTTTTTTTCTTTATTAATAAAAGTGGTGTTTGTAGCAAGCTAAAAAATTGAAAAAGTGCCAAAGACTCTAAATTACTTGTCTTAAAGAAAAAAAAAACTTAGTAAACATAGTAAAACAAGTGAGCTGCACCTTCTGAAATTTTCCCACTCTGAAGATAATTCAATAAATCTTGGCAAAATAACGAGAATGTATGAACAGCATATTTCATTACATGTCCAAACAGTTTAGATAATAACCTAAGGATGTGAAGTGAAGGCAGTTTCCCAGAGTTGAAAACTCCCTGGATCTGGAATATGGGGCAGTGATATTTTCCTAAGTGGGCCTCGGGGATAACTTTTGAAACCACACTTGATGTAAGATTTTATTTGGCTTGGAATTAAAGCCCTCCCTAAAGACCCCTCCACCTATAGGCTGGTTAACCCTGCGTGACATGCGTGCACACTTAAACACGCGCACGCTCAAACTGTTAAGTAGGTTATGATTTATTTCTTTGTCATTATCTGGTCATAAAACAAAGTTGTTTGGAGGAACTGTGGGCTTTCCTCCACTTTCTCTAGGCTGTGCGCTAAATCATTCATGGATGTTAAACAGTACACATGTATTCAAAGTGTGACACTTAATGATGAACACACGCACACACACACACACACACATGCACACACAGAGGAATAAGCCCTCACAGCCGGTGCTTTCACGTAATGTCATTCCAGCTATAACCTGACATTTCCTCCTGGATTGTTACTTTTTAAATGGACCTGTAAATAACTAGCAACACAAAGAAAGGCCTGCAGCTAGACAGTTAATGAATTCAATTAGTCAATGTCAGGCGGATTAAGAGGTCTGAAAAGGAGCATTGTCACTGAGTGCACAGACAATGCGCGTGTGCACATGCGTGTGTGAGTGACAGAGGCAGAATCAATGGCTCTGTCATGCAGCCAACCCAGGCCTCGCTCTCTCTCAAGCCTCTTGTCCCATTCATCACCAAGGACCAATACAGGCCATCCAGGGACCCATGTGTGTCCGTTCCAAACTGCTAGCGTGTGTCTGCGTCACGCCGTCTCTGTTTAGCTGCTTTTTTTTTTGCTTTTTGTTTTTTGTATTCGCAATTTTAGGTTTGAGTGGGTGGAAGGTTGTGCGTTGGCATACCAGACGCCTATTATAACGCTCTGTCCCAACGCGGAACACGTCTCCAAGCCGCCTATATTGCTTCTTATCTCAACAGAAGGCTGAATGCTTCCTCAATTAGGAGTAACCTTTATGCTGAAGGCTTCACGTCTAACAAAAGCTTTGGGTTTGTTTGTATCCTGTCTACGACAACAGAAATTGGACACGGCACTTGTAGCTGTCAGAAGCAGAATCCAAATATTGGGGTTATTTTTCACAGTGGATCCCACGGGGAGCTGACCTTTTTTACAAAGGAATCCGAGTAAACCAAGAAAGCTAGCAAACAATGATGAACTTGCAATACTTGCGCTCAGGTTTTCTGATCACATTGTAACACAGGACAAGTAGTATTTCTTTTTTGTTTTAATTTTTTACTACATTATGTGCAAAACTAGCAATTACTAGCAAATACACACAAAATACAATTTGTTTATTTTTATTTTTAGTTTTTATTTATTTATTTATTTATTTATTACACACAAAAATACTTATGTAGCCCCCATTCCTAAATTATATTATGACTGGCTGTTATGTCAAAAGAAGACATACCTCAGTAGTGTACAATACAGCAATACCAGCAAAGTACTTTTGTTTCGTCTAAATACGGATGAGAACAGAGTAACAGAAGATATCTTACGCAACGTGTTTCTGAACTCTTGCCTTTGTTTCAGAGCTCGACAGTTGCAACTTGAGTGCATTCACTCGAGATGCTTTTGCTTTCATTTGCTGTCCATCTGCTCTCTGACAGAAGCTGCAGCTCGAACTGAGCCGGTAAAATACAGCGCAACATCTTCCTCTTGATGTGTCAGCTTGTGGAGGAGAGATAAATCAATCCTCTGTGAGTGGACAAAGAGCAGACAGGAAGTGGGCACTTGCTCTGCCCCGAGGGCCCCACTGATGCTACACTATGTTTATCTCTGTGGAAGGGTGCTCCTTTCACCTTCCTCTTAGACACGCACACACACACACACACACACGCACACACACACACACACGCAGACTCATACATGGACCGGGACCAATCCCTGATTGCATCTGGCTTGTCATCATCACGACCAGCTCAGCTCTTCAGGGGCCTCCATATAGCCCACCCCACCCACCACCACACTATTCACCCCATCTGTGGACAAATTTAATTTGGAAGTGCAGAGGACTGATAAGCAGGAAACAAGGAGACAGCATGAGGAGTAAAGGGGGAGGAAAGAAACTTGATATCCTTCCTATTACCCCTTTCACCTCCCCCCTTTTCCCATCCTCTACATCTTCTCCACCCGGCACCCCATGTATTTTCAGACAAAGACCTCTTCTCTGTCACCCACAGATGGCAGAAGAAAAGTAGGATGAATGAAGATGAGCATCAGCTTCCATCTCATGGCAGAAACATTACCTGTTGAATACTTGTTTACTTGTAATTTTTTTTTGTTTGCCTTTTTTAAGACTTTATAGTTGGTGTTAAACTATTTTTAATAATGTCTTCCAATAACTGTCATATTTTCAAATTTCCTGTCAACTTTAACCTATTTTTTTACTCAAAATAAATGATTGCCATATTGCTCCTTCCACCTGGCATCACAGAAAACTTGCGAACTGCCTCAGCAGTTAAGCATTCCGAACGTATCGTTTCATGTTCTTACAGTTTCTTCTCCACTTTAAAACTATAACATTGAACACTGACACATCATAAGAGGCCCTCACAGTGTGGAAATTTCTCAATAGTCACAACACACAGTATAAGATGATATTATAGCATTTAGCCACAGTTAACCACTAAAAACCAAAGTACTGTGGAGCACTAAATGGCAGTTTGCTCAAAACTTAAATGAAGCGGTAACCGAGCGTGAATTGTGGCCCCTGTGACTCCGAGAGGTGATGCGTGAACACAGACAGATGTTGGTTACAGTCTGTCTGAATGGCCTTTATTAAATTAGCCATGGACTGGAGTGAACATTATGGAGCTGGAGGTTTTTACAGGTCAGTGCCTCCCCTACAGCCCTGAAGCCATAAGACCTCTGAGCCACCTGCAGCTGGGAGATGCAAGCTGAACCCTGAGCAACTGACTGTCTGCATGTGTGTGCGTGTTCATGCTGAAAAGTGAGGACATTTTTGTGGTCCTGCCTTTTTTCTGATTTGTACTAAGCTCTTCTAGATTTAGAAGTATGGTGTGAATGAAGTTTTGGTTAGGAATGTACTAGGGGTTAGGGTAAGTGTGAGGGTTAGGCATAAATGGAGTAACTAAAATAAATGGAAGTCAATTCAAAGTCCTCAGATTGATTGAAATACAAGGATGTATATGTGTATGTGTGTGTTTGTGTAGGTGACTGTGTGTTAAAAACAGAAAGGAGAGGCAAAAAAAGACTCCCCAACTAAATAGCAGATGGATTTTCTTGACCAGGTTATATATGCTTCACTGAGCACCAACACAAAAAACATGATGCAAAGACAAGTCAGGTAGGTGAGTATTACACAGTAACTTATAAAGTATTCATATCCCCTGGAACCTTTTCACATTTTGTCAAGCTACAAAAAAGAGGATTTTATGCAACAGGCCAACACAAAGCAGAACATAATTTTAAAAAAAAAAACAATATATGTCTTTCAAAAAAATAAAATATAAAAACAGAAAATGTGGGGTGTGTTTGCTTTCAATACCCCTCACTTCTAATACCTCTCAATAAAATAAAGTCCAACCAGTTTCCTTTGCAAAAAAAAAAACATTTGGTGGACCAACTGGACCAATCAGAGTAGCAACCAGGAGGCTCATGAACTCCTATTTGTTGAACAAATATGTTTTTTTTTTCTTTTTCTGTTGTATAAATCCCTAATGGAATACAGTGAATTTGTGCTTGTAACAATGTAAAATGTAAAGAGTGAAAAGTGCAATGATTATTTTTGTTCTCAAGTCAGCAGATAAGAAAAGCAATTACCATCTGACGCCTACCCTAAGACACACCAAGTCCTAACATGTCTTCACAAAATTAAGGTAAAAAGTTATTTTCTCATCAGTTATTAGTCAGATAATGTTACCATGCCAGCCCTATTCCCAGAACTATTGAATGGGCACCAACACTCCCACCTCTCATCTATTATTGAAGCTGACATAATTGCAAGGGGTGGCATCATCCACTAATATCAAGACTCCCAATATATAACTGCTTAAATTATTCAGGAACTAGGTGTCCACCCCACATGGCATTGGGGGATTTCTCATATGATGAGATCATGGTCCCTGTGAAACAGGAGGACATGTGGGTGAAGCTGTGCAGACATATGTGTGCGTGTATGAGTGTGTGTGAATAATCATAATCATGAGTCAAGTGTCAACTGGGTTTGTGCACATTAACCCACTTCATCACAGGAAGTGTCACTAGGTAATAGAGAGGACTGTGACCTCGTGCTCACATCTAATACCAACCAGAGTACAGCCCAGGTCTTCTCTTAATAATCGTGGATCTGTCTGTGGAAGCATGTGCGTATTTGAAAACTAAATAAAAGGGGTACAAATAATTAGATTAAAATAAACTCTAGGGGAACTGGAGTTTTCTAGTTTCAATAATTACTGATCATGATCGGTCATATCGAACTGTTGGAATCTGAATAGCTTTGAGGGTTGTATGTCGGTTGTCTTAACCTGGAAATAGTTTTCTAATGGTGACTTTGCCTCATGAAAGGTTCATTTCCAAATGCTGGTAGTGAAAACAAATCCACCTACTTAAACTATAAACTTTGGTTTGAGAAACCAAATGTTCACCTGCCTTGTCTATTGTAAAACCCGTTTTCATGTGTGTTCAGGATAATACAACAACCAATTCTGTCCATGTTTCAAACATCTAGCTGCTAGAGACATGTAGCTGCTAAAACAAACCACCTGATAGGTTCTAGCAGTTGGTTTGTTGTGTTGAAGAAAAGCTTAAAGACGTCCATTTTGGAGCAAGAGCTTATTTTTTGGTATTTTTTTGGTCATGGCAGATTTGAGCCTGGATGGTATCAGGTGTGATTTGAATTTTCAAAAGCAATTTCTTTTCATTTGAGCATGACAGTTTTTGGAATGTACCATTGTTCACATTACCTTACATAAGAGAAAAAATAGCACATTTCTACATATTGAGCTTTGAGTGTGCAGTTGGTTTGTTTTAATGCCATAACAATCTTATCAAAACATGAACGTAACAATGTAATGAACTGCAACTAAACGACAGAATATGTAGATGATACTAACACACAGTAACAAAAATTTGGGCTGATATGCAAAGTCAGCTGTATGAACACGCCATCAAAACTTCACCAGGCCTCATCATCTGGGAACATCAAGGGAAATCAACCTTCCCTCCCTAATAAACAGTAATGACCTTCTTCTTGAAGCATCTCAGAGCCTCCCTTTGTGTTGGTGTGGTGATGAGTACAAAATAGCCAGGCTAGCAGAAAGAAGCTGTGCCTGGGGTGGCCTAGTAATTACTGTTAATTGGTTTAACATGGGGATGGATGGAAGGCAGAATGAGGGAGAGGAGTAGAAGGAAGGATGGAGTTTGCCCTCCAAGCCCACTCCTCAGCTTGTTTGATTCGATAGGGTGTGCTATCTCGGCTCTTTATCTGTACCATGAGCTAATGTAGGAGAATGGAGAAGGCAGGGGAGATATGCAAGGTGACAAGCACATAAAGCAGTCTGGTAAACAAGCCTTTGCTCATTTGTGCTCAGACACACATGAGGAGGAGGAAAAACATATTAGCTATGCAGAAAAGTAACCGAATGCTGGCAGGAAACCCTTCTGAAAATGTGAAGAAACAGACAAAAATCTAAGTATCAAATGTTTCAATGTGAATACATCTCACACCCTCACACAAACAACCATATAACACACTCACATTACACGGAGGCTGAGGGACCTGCTCATCCTGATGGGGGAAAAAATGGCAATCTCAGGACAATTTACAGTCATTTATTGCACAATCATCTACATATCAGTGGCTGTGTGGGCAGAGAGGTGATGTGTAGAATATTCCCCACTCACCCAAGCTAAAACAGACAATAACTTTATCAACTCTATATGGGTATCTAGACCGTACTAAACTAGAATCTTTATGAGATACACAGAGAGACATTTTAGAGGAAGGTGAAGCTGTGTTACAACACAACGAGGAAGTGTTGAGATAAACGCAAGAGGGGAAAAAAGCATGATTTGGAGTGGCAACAAAACTCCTCACATATAATGTATGAGTCAACTAATGATGAAGCTTTGGCCAAATGTTTCTTAAGCCCAACTTTCCTGAACAAACTTGCAATAAATATGAGATTCTTACATGCATATTTCATCAGTTTTAGTGTGACGTTTAGTTTGGTTGCAGTAAACTGGTAACTTAGCTGGTGATTGGTGCCAGAAGATTTTCAGTTTGATCTGATGTAATCAATGACTGACCAAGAGTTTTTAATGGCATTCTTCAGCAGACAATCCTGCTGATTTGGTGCTTTTAGATTTATCAGCAACTTTTGTCACCACAGACAACATCGTGTTAATCTGGTTGGAACATATTGTCAGTGTTAAAGGTGCAGCTCTCTCCAGGTGTAAGTCATACATCACATGCGCAAGCGTTTGTCAATTTAGAGGCTTATTCCTCTTCAGCAGTCTCTCTCCGTCTTGGGGTTCCCCAGATACCATTTCTCGGCGTTCATTGTGTCTCCTAAAAATATATTTTTAGGAGACACAATGAACGTTTTCATTGGTTTGCCGATTGCATCCAGAAACACTAATGCACTGACGCCCCTATTAAACAGTCTGGCTGAAATTAAAACTTGGGTGACGATAAAACTTTCTAACCATGAATAAAAGAAGACTAAGGTCAACTTAGTCTTCTTAGTCAACTTGTTTTTTTTTACTACTTATAGTAGTTTTTTTTTAAAAAAAAGTTTTTTTAACTACTGCAAGTAGTTAAAAAATAAAAAATAAAACTATATTTTTTTTTTTAAACTACTTGTAGTAGTCAAACTGCAGAAAAGAAACTGGGTGCTCTCCTAGACAGCCACCTTAGACAAACAGATCCACTGCAACTTCTTGCCAAATTGAAGCAATATCTCAATTTCAACAATCAAAAACTACTATTTTGTTTTATGATCAAAGTGAAGCACTTTAGTCAACTGATGTTCTTAAATGTGCTATATAGTAAAACTTGACATTGTCTTAAACATCTATATTCGTTTTGTTGTTTTTTCCACAACTGCAAGCATTTGTATGTTAAAATGCCTGAGGGGGAAAAAACAATCCAACTAAGACATCACTCTCTGGATATATGTTGGCTTGGTACTTTAGACATTTATCACACAGGAAGATTCATCCTCTTTAAGAGAATCATCTTTTCAATAACTCTTTGGTATGTTGTGCTGCTACCTATAAATGTAATTACCAAGCTTCTTTCACTCATGCAGCACTAAATCATCCTACTGCTGCTTTTGTCCTTCATTTACAGAAAGAACTAAGACTCTTGTATTGCTGTCCTGGCTAAGATGAGACTGAATGTTCTGGGTCAATTTGAGCTGAAAAATGTTTTTCCTGTTTTCTTCTGATTAAATATAATTATTACAGCCAGAAGGATGTTATACTTAAGCAGCGAGCCATAAAACAACATGTTCTGATGTTTAGCATCTGTCACAAGAGTCCAAATATGTAAACATAATTTATATAATCCAATCCTTTATTAGTTTCTACAGTCTCAGGTAAGAGACATAGAAACTCTTACCTGAGAGTTTCTCAGGTAAGAGAAACTCTCACCTGAGTTTCTCTTACTTACCTAGCTGAAGGCCAGGAAAGTGTCCTTCAGCAGGCCACTTTCCTGCTGAAGTGGTCATCAGCAAGAAAATGAGACCAAAGTTGTCTTTTTGGATGAACAGCTGTCAAGTTTGATATTTTGTGCAGGAATTTGTGTCAGGTCGGATCCACTGGAGTACTTTAATCTCAACAGCTTTAAAGAAACAGTCTTATGTCAACATAAAGATGTTCTTCTTATGTTCTACATAGTAATGCCATTGAGTCCCAGTCAGGCGTGCCTGACTCATGCTAAGGTGCAGCAGGAATCCCTGTCAGTCAGGGTTATGTGACTGTGCATAACCCCGTACGTAATCCGCCACTCAAAACGCCTCAAGTCTGCTCACAACCGTTTTCACTCGTCAGATTCTGCAAAGTTCATTATTCCAGAGTTTTCGGATCCAACTTCTACCCCTCTTCACAGGTTTCGCCTAAGAACCTACCCTCCCACTCAGCTTTCCTCCCTCTCACGCTATCTATTGACAATCCTCTCACTTCTCATCTCTAAACCTCACCAGCACAATGCAGGTTTAAGCAGGGATGAGACACAGTGGTGATGACTGCCGGAGTTCATCAACCGGGGTATTAGCCTGAAAGTTAACCAGCGCTGGGGCCATTAGGCTTTCAGTGCATAAGCTTTTAGAGCTGCGCAGTACTGCCAATGAGTGATGCTTCAAAGATGTGTATGGTGGGAGTCGGGAGGCTGAGGGCTTAGGGCTTTAAAGCAGTTGTGGGGAAGTTTGCTAAAGTATGCTGAGTGGAGATTTCCGTGCAGAAGGAAGGAGAGACGGTTTTACAGTAGAAGGGATGAGCAGCAGGACTAATGTACAAAGCGTCTGTGTGACTGATGAAAGTGATTTACTAAGAAACCAAGGGTGCTCCGTTCAGGCCACTTTAATCAGTCATGCAGGACCTTAGGAGGGCACCAAAAAAAGGGCTTCCTAGATGAAAATGGGAAACTTTATGGTACACATAATCACAGCATCTGAAAATAAGAACGTGAAATAGAAAGTCTGAAATAAAAAGATAAAAAATAAAAGTTCATGAAATACGTAAAGCAGCTTTATAAAATAAATGAAAACACCATTAAGAAATAAATACTTTTTGATTGATTAGTATTTATTTGGTTTTTATCTCAAAGGGACATTTTTTTATTTGATGGAGCATTGATTACCAATGACGGAATTAATTTTCAATGCAAAAGGACTCTTTTTCATCCACTCATTAACTGGGAGTGGATGAAAAGTAATTCATAGATTTAAGTTATTTAAATAAGTCAAATCAGAAAAATGTGATATGCGTTTGTTTTCAGCTTTCCTTGCTCAGAACTTTGTAGATAAAACTTTTAACCAAATCTTTTCAAAATTACAAAACTTGCAAAACTTAAAAGCAGTTAAATTAATTGGAGACAGTAAACATAGCTTTTTAAGTTAAAGTCTTGTTGCACATTCTCAGTTGGAATTATGTCTGGACTTTGACTAGGCTATTTTAGTACACAAATGTGATCTCATCTGTGCTTTCATAGCTTTGGTTGTGGGTTTGTTTTTTTTGTTTTTTTGTTTTTTTTTTGGCTTGTTGTCATGCTGGAAGACAAATTAGATATGATATAATATACATTATATATACACTTCAACACTGCCTCAGTTAAACTACTCACAAACCAGTGATGCATCACTGTTAGTAGCTGCGTTTCCATTACAAATGTGCACAAAACCTTGTTGATGTTCTGCTAAATTTAAAAAAATTGTAATTGTGGTGTTTCCATTAAACATTCTATTCAATAAAAACAAGCTTGTTCATGCAATAAGTCATTAAAAGCCATAATGACCTCCAACCTTTTCCTGTTGTCATCGTCTTCTTCATCTTTACATCCGGATGTTGATCACGTCACTCGTATGACGCGAGAAAAGTGTTTCCATTGCAGTTTTGCAAAATACACTAATTTTGATACAGCCAAAAAATTATCTTCTTCTTGGCCCAAAACCGTTTTCAAAAATATGTTTTTTTTAATTGACTTATTTTCTTAATTTCAATTTATGCATTTATATCATCATTACATCTAGTGTTGCATGAACCACCTCCTCCAAAAACAAAAGGCAAGAAGATGGAAATAAATATAAGCTGCTGTGTTTGTAGGACCAATACAAATGTTTAAAATAAATGATTAATGGTGGCCAGTAACAGTGTCAGTGCAGATATATTGTGAATCCCTAGTCGTAGCATGAAAGAAAAAGTTCAAATGGTGATGTGTATTTTAGCAACACCGTAGTGTGGACGTAAACATCCTTCTCCTGTGTATGGTGTCCCCATACTGCTAATTTTAGTGACACAACTGAGCGTGGATGAGGTACTGTATAACTCCCACTATGCCAACAGACACCAGGTTTAGTGTAAAGCATGGCAGCAGAACTGCCAATAGACAAAGGAAACCATTTGGAGCCATTTCACGCTTGGTGTAAGGCAACTGTCTGAGGAAGAGGAAGAGGAGGAGGAGGAGGGGGACAGTGGATAATAAATGGGGCATCCCCCCCTCCCCATCTGCCTCAGAAGAAAGAAAGTCTTCCCACTTTCTCTACATCAAGGTGACAGCGGGAGAGAGGAAGGCTGGTGTCGATCTCAAGCCTGTTAAGTGATCTGTGACGGCTGATGTGACCACACACCTGGAAACTTCGACACTTCAGAATTTTCTTTTCTTCTCTCTCTTTGACACCAGCTCTCCTTAGAGGTTGAGACATTATATATTGGTTATAAATTCAGTTAAATTGTTCTGGATTACCCCTGATGAACTATTTGGCAATCAGCAGCTCACATGACTTGCACTGTTGCTTTTCCCATCACTTCTCGAATGAGGAGGGCGTGCTTTAACATGACGGTAATCTGATGTTACTGATATGTGCAGAGGAACGGCACATGCTTGTTATGCCTGCAAACCTCCACACACCGAGCACCACAATCAAGCCACGTTTCTAACAATAAATGCAGAGGTAATACGCTCAAAATAGTCACACCTGAAATGACAGATGTTCGGAATGATACGAAGCGTGAATTTGGACAAATTAATGTCATTTAAAATCTGAAAACTGTGCGGATGGTTTCAATTTAATTTTCTGGGAGTGACAATTTGTAAAAAGTAGAAAAAGTTGGTGCTTATTCACAAATGTGACCCTCTTTAACGGTTTGGCTGCGTGGAAGAGGCAACAGTGGCACCACAGTGCCCCCTGCTGCACTTGGAGAAAATTGCAAGCAGAAGAACGCCTCAAGACATAATACAAGAGGCTCCCATTTCAGCCAGTGGATCACTCTGACACCCTGGAGAGGCTCTTATGCTACTTCTTATGTATGCAGTCATTGACACAGTTTGTGTGGAATGAGGAATGTTTGGTATAGATCAAGAATTCCCAGTTGTACTTTCAGAGAAATTAGCTTTTTGTGGAGTTCAGCCAATGAGCTTATTGACAAGATATTGAGACTTTATCAGGTTTTTGACAGCTCACTTTATTTCTGATAGATTCTACATTTTGTCACCACACAAACACAAACATTGACGGGTTTTATTGGGATTTTATATGATGGATGAGGAGAAAGCATCATAAAATTGATGAAGTGGAAGGAAATGACATATGGTTTAATTTTTATGAACTAAAATCTGTATTCAGTTCAACCTGTTGCCTTCAAATAGTTGTTGAAACATGAAGACATGTGAAAAAGTTAAAGATGAACACATTTTAGAGTGCATTAAATATGTACTGGTAAGTTTTTAGATATATGATATGTATACAAACCCTTTATGGATATATTAAGTCGATTGTTCAGTAGTGCAGTGAAAAACATTAAAGTAAACTAATTCAAACTTACCTTTACACATTTTTAGTGCTTATTGCTTGGCAGGTGTGAAAGCGCGCTTGTACAGAACCTACATCTGTAATGTTTATTCCACGCATGCATGGCAGATAACAAAAATTACAATGGGTGATAGCAGTGTGCTGTGTTGTGCTACTTAACCTGTTCTGTTTAGCACAATTTCTGACAAGCAATAGATGTGTTACATCAACACTTCGTTCAAAACGGATCATTGCTTACAGTGAGGTCTAAGCTAATGGTCGAAACTAAGCGTCAAAACCACATGCACGGTCGATGACAGTGCCATCTAGTGGCCTGGCATGACAAGTACAGCTGACTCGAGGTGTCTTGGCATCCAAGACGCGGAACTATACTGGTGTATTTTTTCATAATCAACATAAACATACCAGCAGTTTCCAGGCAGTGGTCTGCTGTAAACATAGCTTCAGTTTTCACATTTTTCTTTCCAGAGTTACATTTTTTACTTGCAATAATTGAACAAAGAAACATTCCACCCTAACAAAAGCCACATCATTTAAAAATATATATTTTAGGGACTCCAAGTTCTGCACCTTTTAATATTTCATCTTATTTTCTCTCTTTAAGCCAGCAGCTTTTGAAATACAAGCCAAGGTTGTTCTGCTCTACTCAGCGTTAAAACAGCAGATCCCCCCCACTGAGATCAACCTCATTTAAATGGACGAGACGTTACGCGTGTTAAACAACAGACGTGTTGTCACAGTCTGATGCGGTGGATTCATCTGTAGAAACAAATAAACACACTGTATAATGCATAACCCAAGCAAAGCGAAAGCACAGACAAAGAGCGGTGCACGTTCGCAAGTTTAAACACAGCCAAACTTATGGAAAGTCAAGCGTACACACCACAGGGACCACCTGTCAGTGTGTGCTGAACGCCACAGGCAGCATCACCTGCTCACACAGACTGAAATCTTTGGTATTCATATCAAATAACATCTTCGTACGCTACAATAAAATAACCCCCTCACGCTCCTCTCTCTCTCTCTCTCTCTCTCTCTCGCTCTACCTGTTCCATCATTTCCTACTTCAAATGTGACAGAAAAATAATGACAAAACATAAAAGCAACATGTTGAAACGTATCCACGGTGATTGGCATTCTTGATCCTATGAAAACATGCTGCCTGCAAAGTGCAAACTATGTAGGCGGGCGACAAAGTGGGGAGAATAATAAGCAGCTTTTCTAAAAGTGGGAAGAAGTTTCTCGCCAGTGTCTAATGAAGAGTGGCACAACAGTCGATTGTGTTGAGAGGAAGATCTGGAAGGACGCCGGTCCCTGCCAAACCGCCCGCTGGAAGTCGAGGACGCTCTGCAGACAAGGCCGCAATCAGCATCACAATTAGGGAGCAGAACGCGCTCAGTGGACAGGGTCGGATGTCTGCGTCTTTCAAAAACCTTCATGCCCCCTGGGTTTTTCGTGTCATCATATTACAACTACAAACTAAAATGAAATTTACTGGGATTTCATGTGATAGATTAACACAAAGTAGAGGAGGGGAAAAAACGGACTAAAATGTTATTTTTACCATTTTCTCCACTGTTCCCCCCATCAATAAATACCAGTACATTTAAAAATATGATTAAAATGAACCTTGCGTGGGAAGTATATGATATAAATTACACTCCTTCAATGAGGTGGCATCCTGAAGGAGGTTATTTCAAATAACCTTCGATGTTTTTCAAAAGGAGTATTTGTGTTTGTGGCCCTTCCGGTCACAGCCATACAGTTACCTTAAAAAAGACGTGCTAAATGGTTCTTATTTTCACTTTTATCCATATCACAATACTACAGCAAAATGTCATGATAAAAGTCCATATCGCCCACCTTTAGCTTACAGTTGTATCTTTGTCTTTCCTCTAAGTTTGAGATATTAATCTATAACTTAAGTTTTCTCTGCTGTATTTATTGGCCTTTTTGACACTGTTGTCTAACAAATCAGAGGCCTTCACAGAACATAAGACTTAGATTTGATGCTTTTTACAAATTAGGTGATTACAAAGGGAGTTTCGTGCAATGGATTTTATTTAAGGTAAGGGAGGCATTATTATAGTGAATACAATTATACTTTTAAAATCTTTCTGCAATCTACAGCAATCATTCTTTTGGTACATGAACACAGACACATGTTGTAAAAATCTCTGCAGGTGAGAATAATAAGCAGGCTCTATCCGAGCCTTGAACAGCAAATACAACTTGCAGGTTATTGTTACATTCTTACTTTATTGGACTTTGTGAGGAAAAAAATGTTTCCCGATATAATGACAACATTATCTTGGCATTATTCCTGACAGCATAATGTAACAGACTGGATGTTCTGTTTTAGTGTTTTTG
>NW_006800048.1:0-122104 GCF_000485575.1 Poecilia formosa | reverse complement strand
AGATCCCAGGAACAACATCAGATATCTCAGTCCAGAAATGTGCAGTTCTAGGCACAGCCAAGATACTGCGCAGAACCCTCAAGCTCCCAGGGCTCTGGTAGAGGACCCGAGCTCAGAGGATGAAAGAGACCACCCACGGAGGGTGAGAGGGGAATTTTTTTATATATATATATATACTGCCACCCCTAAAAAAATCCCTGCCCCCCTCTTGCCACCCCATAAATATTTTTTCTAGATCTGCCCCTGATAGTGAGGTCTTTGTCAAACAAAAGAAGGGATCAGTTCTCTTAATGTTGTGTTAAGAGGGGAGAAGGGGAACTCCCACAGCACCTTCTGTGGTCACAGGTGCCACACCTCGGCTAACGCGGCTGCTAATTGGAACATGGCAGAGTGACGGCGCACACACAGACAAAGGCCAAGCCACAAGGGGAGTTGTTTGTGAGGTAAGGGGGTGTGAAAAAAATACATCTATACAGACATTTTTATAACTTGTGATGAAAAAAGAGAAAAGAGGAGCCAAATCAAAACCATAAGTGCTTCTTATTTTGTTTGTTTATCTTTAAACGTACAGTGGTAAAACCTTATTCAGTTTGTAATAATGTATGTTTCAATGAGAAACAGAACAGAATACAACTATTGATGTATGCTTTATCAAAGTCTCTGCGCACAGAAAAGATTGTACTTTTCATTTATTAGTATGTAATTGATTTAACATACGAATAGAACCAAACACGCCACACAAACAACAATTCCACTACTTGTTGCTGAAAACTCTAGTCAATTACCACAACCCTGCAGTTTAAAAATGAAAGAATAGTAAATCAAAGAGTTAGTTCCAGGGAATGAGGCAGGGAGAGGGGGTGTTACGCTGAGATCCAAGGGGCATATCTGAAAACGAGTAAGCAACACATCTGTCACTTCTGCTTTTTTTCCTCTGTCGTGAATAATTAGCATCCGGTTGTCACTGGCAGCAACACTCATTATTATTGGACTTGTAATAAAAGTAATGTTTCCGTATCTGTGCTTTTTATCCATGAGCTCTGCCCACACAGTGGCACTGAAATGCAGAGTTTAAAGATAAAGGAAACAGAAGCAGACCAAAATCTGTGGCATAAATAGTGTTTGGTTAGATTTGTAAGCTATAGAAAAGAAAAGAGAAAAAAAGAAAAGAAAAGGAAAGAAAAGAAAAGAAAAGAAAAGGAAAGAAAAGAAAAGAAAAGAAAAGAAAAAAAATCTTATCTTGTTATCTTTGATTTCCTTGGAAGCTTCCATTTCTTGCCAAAGGCCTGATCACCAGAAGAAGTCTGCAAAGTCACTCTTAGGTGACAGAGAGCCAACATCACATCACAGTTTGATGCAGAGGTCAAGCTGGTAAGGATGAGTCAAACCTAGTGCTCAGCTTAATAAGCAGCCATTTTACATTTATCCAAAAACATGCACACATCTGAAATATCTAAGTTGCCCCTTTTGATAAGAAACGTGGAGAAAATAAATACATTTCTGACATGTTTCATGTGAAAAAAAACACCACCACCACTCTTTACCATCTAACTTTCAAACATTTAGCAGTTGTCATGGTGACCAAAATCTTGAATTTTCATAACTCAGGTTTAAACTTTTTCACAATGTTCTCCCTGATGTGTCTGCTGGTGGCAGAAGGGGCGCCAATAAGGGATGCAAGTTATTCATTAAGGAGTTAATCTTAAGCTGATTGAACTTATTGACTAATTGATAAGCAGACATTTTGTTAAAAAACTGACTTTGGTCATGTATCAAACGTGTCGACAGTCTTTCAATAACTGAAGGGCTAAATTTTAATTAAACCACCTCTCAATGGAGGTTCAGGAATAGATGGTTTCCAGTTATGCTGGTTGATCTGGTATCATAAGCAGTATATATTGTTTTGCGCTCTTTGTACAGTACTTGGACATACTAGGTTTGTTTATTATTATGGAGTAGGTATTTGATTATTCTGTTCTTTTTCTCATTGGTAATTTTGGTACATTTGTATATTTGTAATAAAAAACCCTTCACTAAATATATTAAGCACTAAAAAACTGAATTTAAAAAAAACAATTACATTTTAACATTTGTGTCAGCTGCAATAGACTCCATTTCGACTGTTTTCTGTTCTGGGATATCTACGCCATCTTTCTTCTTTCTATTCTGTATCAACCGGCTTTGTTTATGGATGACCAGCAGTGCCCTCTGCTGGATGGTGGACAAACTACAACACTGACAGAAGGTCTAAGCGGACATTAATTGATTCAAACCAATTTTAATCTATGAAAGCAATAATCGACAATCATAAGTCGTTTCATTGTCGGTGTCCCTAGGGTGAATATTTTTCTCTGTAAAGTGCCTAAAAGACTGAGCTATGCCGCTGGTGTTTGTGCTCCCACAAATCAGAGCAGGACGCTCAAGCTGTTCACTGTGTGGTACATCAAAAGAATTGATCCAGGTCATAATCAAAATACGTCTTTTCAGGCATTCCCATCGACCAGCCTTTCTTCAGCCTTCACCTCTAATAATCCCAGCTGTCATAAAAGAACATCCATGAAGATGCAGATCGTTTTAGACAAACAGGAGGCAAATGGGCTACACAAACGATGTACGCTCCATAGCATGTCGACTCTGTAGTCACTTAAAATAATAGAGAGTTTCCTGGAGGCAGCAGAGAGGGCCGTTTCTGTGTCCTTTGGGGGTGTCATCAGAAGGTGAGGCCACACACAGTGTCGGCAAGTGAATCAGAGCTTTTACAGTCTAATGGCCTTTAAAGAAGAAAAGCAGACATTACTAACAGGAGGCAATAACAAAAGTGCAAAGGTACACATTTACATTAATGCACGACTACAGAACGGTAGCTCCGGAACAATGGAGCAATAAAATACTACATCATCATGTGTGTGCAGTTGTGTCTGTGCGGACGGAGGAGCGTCTTTAGAGATAAATGACTACCTATTATTTGATCTTTTATAGGTGAACTCCCTGCTGACATCTAAATGGGAATAGCATGAAGCGTTCCTGCACACACACACGCTCACTCAGATAACAAGCTGCAACTCCAGGGCCTTAGGCTGTGGTACATCTGTTATAGAGGAGACATAAGGCATCCATGAAGAGACTTAAGACTCCCCATAAAGTACCAGCTCCACACATACAGTACACACAAACACACACACTATGTGTGATGAATGAGCTTTTTTAAAAATGCTCCAGAAGAAGGACGGCATGGTGGTGAAGAGGTCTTAAGACAGTAATTCCTAAATAATTCCCTCTGGACAAAAAAAAGCATGGCGGCAGACAAAGACACAGAGACACTTTCTCACAAATTGGCCCACTGACCTTCAGATACTCCCCATAATGAATGCATGCAGCTTTTAGTATTCATGACTTCTAGTGCAGGCAGACAGAAGAAGGAAGACAATGAGGGCACGAGAGTTTTGAGATTCAGTGGAGGGAATGTAAGAAGTGTTGCAGAAAAAATCTGTTTTGATGTTGAAATTTCTCTTTGTATGTTTACCAATAGTGACCTATCAACTTAGAATAACCCATAATCAGAGATGCATAAAGAAACTGGATGGTGGCTGGAACTGAATGATTTTTAGATTGAACTACTCCGACAGGTGGCTACCCAGTCGGACACTCGAGAGTAAGATTTTTTTTTCTGACCAATGAATCTGTAAGAGCTGTAAGATGAGCTAACAACAACACACTACATAGTTGGAGGAAACCATTAGGAAACTGTTTTGAAGTTATGTCTGCTGTTCTTTTGTGCTGCAAGAAAGTGAGAGAGAGCAGGACTTTTAACAGATACAAGATTAAATTTGCTCTGGTTTATCCCTTTAAACTTTAACCTCCACCTGTTATACAACATGCTAGATTTAGAAGTATTGATGTGCTTCTGAAAGTCTCAAAATTTGAGTAAGGATATCTATGTGATTGGGTGTACACAAAAAGACAGATGTTTACAGTTAGAAAGGCTAGCTGTGCTAGTGCAAGACATTATCAATATCTGAAACCTTAAAAACTAGAGTTCAGAAACTGCATCTTTGCCTGCGGCATATTCCTCAGATTTATCTAAAAGTATGTAGTTTTATATTTCATTATCTTTTAGATAGCGGTGGGACTGGATTAAACTTTTTAGGCTAATCACAACTTCATTTGAAAACCATATACTGACAAAATAAGCAACTTTCTAAATTCAAAATCCTTTGACTAAATTGAAACATGAACTCAACAATAAAGATATTCTATTATTTTAGTTATTCCTCCATTAGATTGTGCAAAGTGATATTATACTCATTCAACATTCAAGTGTTTCAGGAACCCCTGATCATTCATGGAACTGCTTTAAAACAGCTTTTAGAAATATGGACTGTGGATGCTGACATTAGCATTGGGGCCATCTGTGCTTGGTGCTGCTTGTTTCTTGCTGATCTTTTACATCAGGCTGGTATTTTAGGCAGGAATAGCGTCGATAATATGCTAACTTCTGTTTATACAGCTTGAACACAATAAGAGTATTTTCCAGAGTCACAGCAGATCACTTTATGAAAAAGAAATGAGCCACAAGTGGACTAATAGGAGCAGCTTGGTTGTCCATTGCAGTTGTTTGTAGATGTTGGTTGTGCGTCTGATTTACGGGTGTACCAGAAACACACAAATGCAAAAGTTCCTGTTGAAATTCTATACGTAAAAAAAACCCCTCCCAATTAGATAAAAAATATCTAATTGTATTAAAACTTTTAATGTGTTAAAATCAATGGATGCATCAATATAAACTACACTCTTTCCAGTCGTGATAAAAACAAACAGCAGTTCTCCAAATGTAAAAACAAAACAATCCAAAACAGAATGGTAATTTACCTTTATAAAAAAAAATAATATTTTTTTATTTATCATTTATTAACTAAACTAAACAAATTGTGCAAAAATTGGAATATCAAATGCAAAAGCTTAAAACTAAACTTTCATTGACAAACAACCTTGACAAGATGTTGTGGAAGGAAGCAAGGTTCAGTGTTCAGAGAGGCTGAAGAGGTGTTTAGCCTTCTCTCATGAGGGGAGAGGAAATGGGAGCTCACGGGCATCATGTTGGAGGGTGTTCAGCTGTCTGCTACAATATGCCTGTCTAAAGCTCTCCTAAGCAGGCTTAGCTTCCCGGTCCTGGCGCTGCCACACTCCCTCTCTGTGCCAGAGTCAACTACAGCTTGGTGCAGTGCCAGCTGCATGACAGACTCTCCTTAGCTTGTGGCAATGTATGCTTACCACTTCTCCTCACTTCTAATCTTTTCTACCTTCCTACGTTTTGATGCCACTCTTCATCTAATGCTTTTTTGCCCCTTTTAAATATTTCTTTTTGTCCTCATTAGCATCAGTTTGTCTGCATTCAATTGTTATTTTCATGACGAGGTATGCAAGACGCACGCTGTTTCTTCAGAAGTAATTATAAAGAGTTACTTACTAAAATCCATCTTCTATTCGGCCCTCAACCATTTCCACAGCTATTCTAATTAGTACAAAATTTAAACCCTGCCACCGCTGAACATCCCAACTTGCCTGGCATATCTCATATAGCCAGCTATAAATTAAGCCAGTCTAAAAGAGCTTTGCTGTCCGATGTCTATGCAAGAGCCAATTTTAAGAAGCAACCTTGGAGTGACTTTGGATGTGCGAGGGTAATTATATACGGTTCTGAGGGAAGTATTCAAGTATTGAGAACAGCCACTCACAATGTGGAGACCCTTGAGACAAAAGCTACAGAGGGATACTTGTCATGCAGAGAAGACACTTTGCTTAGTTTAACAAGGAGTTGAGAGGGAGATATGTGAGAGGGAAGTAGGTTTATATTCAAAAGAGGACACATCTGAGAGTTGATTGAAATCTCCTATTTGAGATTGCAGTCTCTTTCTGACTTTGGATAAGTAACTTCTAAGTAGGCAATCATTTTAAAGACAACTGAAGAATACATCGTTTCCCCGTGAGGCGAGAAGGTTCACCAGATGATAGAGTCTGTCTAAAACTATTCATTGAATTTTTTCACTTTATAAACACAAATCTCTAAGAATTTCACTGTGATTTTACGTAACAAAACAAGAAACAGTACACTACAGAAAAGTTGAAGTAAAATTATAAATACAATACATACTATACGAATCAGAGGATCGGTGAACTTAGTGTACCTGTGCTAATTCAATCTCAGGATAAACTCAGCTCTTCTGTGAAGACTTCAGAGGTTCTTTGGAGAACATTAGTGATGAAGAACAAAGAACAAAAATAAAAAATAAATGGCATAATTGGCTGTCCACCTCAAATAAAGTAGACAATAACAGTAGAAGGCAAGAAGTCCATGGTAGGTTTTGTAGTACCTGTGGACATCTACAACCATTACCTATGACTCCAAATATATAGTATTCATGGAAGAGTGGCAAAAAGTAAGTTGCTGATGAAAGAAAGCCAAAAAGTATAGTTCAGTTTGCAATGAGCCACGTAGGGGACATACGAAGGTGCTCTTGTCAGATACTTACTGGTAATTGTGGGGGTTGGAGACCATCATCTAATATCTGTGAATACCCAAGAACCCCTCTACAGACACTCCGAAAGATGTATTTTAATAGTTCAAACAATAAGTATACTATAATAGACACAATCTTCCTTTTGTCTGCTCTAAGGGGATACAATCAATCAATTGAAAATGCCAGTCAATAATGTGTGAAGTAGCATTGTGACGAGGTATTTTAGTTTCACAAGCTTTCTTTCCAGTATTTTAGACATGACCTACACAAAATCCTTCAAACAGGAAAATTTTCTACCTATAATTTGGAGTCACATTACACAAAATTAATCCATGCGTAGGTGAATTCTTGAATACTGAACCGCAACTGGCTGGGTGACCACTGTATATGCAAGATTTTATGCATGGTGGAAAACCAATACTGCACACAGTATTCCAGTTGTGAAACATAGTGGTGACATCACAGTGCTGTTGGGATAATTCAATGCAGCAGGAAATAGAAGCTGGTCAGAGGTAATGAGACAGATACACCTAAGTAAAAGAGAGTGCTGCAATGTTTATATCAAATGTTTATATCAAACCATGTTCACAAGTTAACCTGGTCCAATCAATATTCCTATGTAAATCCTTTGAAGAAAATTTGGTAATTCTTTCAAAATTGCTGTTCAGTCACTCGTGCTTGTAGCGTGACCAAGTTCAAGGGTTATACAAATTTTTGCAAGGCACTGTAGCAGAAACAACAAAAATGCAACCCATCCTTTTTAAAGTGGAAACCAGGTCAGTACCTCTTCCCCTGCTTAGTGTCAGTCCTGCGGGTACAGCACTCACCACATGACGAATAAAACGACTCCTTTGTTATATTACTGCTCTTAAATATACCCCCTGCAGGGGTCTCTGGAAGGCTGGCTGGATCCCAGAAGGGGGCCTGTATCTGTCAACTCTGTTTAGGGCCCGTCTCGTAGCAGCTGACCCAAATCAGCCCCCCGAGGCAATGCCGAGCCCCTACACAGTGCTCCACCGCCGCAGATAATAGGCTTGTTTGGCAACGTATCCAGACGCTGGAACCAAAGCAGCCATGACAGCTGTCAACCAGAACCAACATCTTCCTGCATGACACGTGCATGAACACCGTCGTCTGTAATGGGTTTTCTCTTTGACAGTGTGAGCATGGGGGAGCGATGGCTTTTGACTACAAAGTTGTGTTTTAAATACGTATGTTCCTGTGGCGCTGCCTACCCATGGTTTTTTGGTGAATCGTCTTGGTATTTTCAGTAGAGATTGTGGCAGGCTGATGCCATGTCAGGAGCTATTTGGCATGTGTGCAGAAAACTCTCCCTGTGGGGCTGGGGAGAGCTGTCATGAAGGAGAAATCAAAGACACCTACGTGACTTGGTGGATTTCCTCCAAGCTGTTAGGCTTGGTGACATGACCTCGTTTCAGCAGTTTTACAGGAAAAAAAACCAAGCAGAGGACGGAGGAGCTGCCTGCTGCTCTGCAATACGGAGTCATAATATTGTTACCCGGGGCCCAAGAAGGAGTATGTCATACTGCATATGCTCTGCAGCTGAAGCTATGGTTTTGTCAACAAGACTCGTCTCATGTTATCCATACTAGTGGCTCAGTGTGTCTGAATCTACTGAAACTGTATATGTAAACACGCTGCCTTGCTTATGCTTTCAATTTAAAACCAGCAGCTGAACTTTGTTCCACATAATCAGCACCTTATCTCCACGTTACACAAAGATCACTCAAATAAATATGCTATATTCAAGCAATGTGGTCCTCCGTGGATAATAAATGGTTCGCCTGTGCTTTATTCTAACTTTTTACATGTCGGATTACAATGACAGGCAATTTGTTTCATGAGGACTTTATGTGATAGATCAACATGTGCATAATTTTGATTGGAAAGAATGTGATGCATGGTTTTCAATTTGTTTTTACTGCTAAAAATTTACTTCCCCGATTTTTGTTACCTCAAAGAAAACCAAGAAAAGCAAATTGCCTTCAAAAACCCTGATTTCACTAAACAGAGAACTAAACATGCATGGTGTTTTTTATCTGTTTCTCTCTTTTTATTAGTGTTTTTGAACAAGTTCTCTATTTACAACTTAACTGAACATTGGCAAACCTAAAACAGCTGCGAACCAAAACAAAGGAGTTGACTAATATAAAAAAATACACTTTAAAAAAAGGAACAGAAAAACAAACGAGGGGATAAATAAAAACCTCATCAGTGCCAGCCAAGAATTCTACCCACATTTGTAATCATGCATGTTGTTCAAGGCTTACATTTTTATTAGCAAATAAATCTATTCCTATGTTATATATAGGCACTGAGCTGACGCAGGAGGAGAAACCCAATTCCTTTTGCCACCCTGAGCATCTCTCTAAAATAACTACATAATTAGTTAGGTAACACTGCTGTGGATACACAGGTTCTCAGCTTCCATCAATTGATAAATAGATGGGAGTTGCTTGAAAATGCAAGAATGGGATTGACTTATATTTTTAAGAGTGAAAGACGTTAAGCAATATATTATTAAAATAGTTGTCTCCAAACATGTTTCCAGTACTTTCCTGTGTGTGTGCCGCTTGTCTTTTTAAAAACGTTTCTGTTGGTTTTGAGGATTATTTTATTATATCACTTCTTTATAGAATGTATTCATCACAACTATTACCTTCCAAAGCAAAAGTACTAAGAAGCACTCTTAGAAAATGTGTCTGTTTAGTGTTTTTTCTGAGCAGAGTCAGAGAAATTCGCATTAAAAATCTCTGAATGAATCATAACATACATATATATATATATATATATATATATATACATATATACATAATGTATTGTATGTATTATCCTTAAAACCAATTGCTAAGACAACTGAAAGGCATGAGTAGCATGTTTAGTTTGAACCACCAGAGGGCAGCACCACCGGTGCAAACCCTCATTAATTCAACAGTTTTTTAAACATACATATGACTTGCTGCCACAATAACTAATTACTTAACATGTCTGATAGAAATACCAATAATAGTGTAACTCAAACTAACATTTTTAGATATAAAACGTTTTTTTTATGATTATGACTTCTTACACTATTTTACACTCTGAACAAACTAAATCTATCACAGTTCTATTAAAATCAATGTAACAATCAAAATAAATGAAATTATGTATGTTGGAAAAACATAAAACTTAATTATTTAATGACATGACTCAAAGTGCCCAATTCTATGATCTACTGATTGGGCATTCAGCTCACTTTAATTGTAATTAAACAAGAAGCATGGAGGCCGATTTGATGTAAAAAGCAAAACTTTGTACCTCGTTTTTTGTTGTTTTCAAAACAGCCATCCTGTGAGTATCTTTTGTGTCTTTTGTTCTTAAGAATCAGATTTCCAAGTGTCTACATAGGCCACACAGCCTGGCACATATATCACTCTGTTCTTGTCTACAAGGCAAACATGTCCTGCCGCAACTCTTTGCTAACCCTGACAAGAAAAATTCTGACCAAACACATTTTGTTCCCCTGTGTAAAAGCCACATACTTAGGTGTGAACTGAAAGCGTCGTACAGTTTAAAAAGCGATAACAGGAACCAGCCAATCAGACTCTCTCGCTCTCTCTTTCCCTCACACACACACACACACACACACACACACACGATAATTAGTCTTTGATTTCCCTTGGCAGTGTTGTGGTGCCAGGGGGCAGCTGTGGGACCCTGCTTTAGCCTTGGCTAATTTCACTCACTGCTTGATCTCGACCCAGCACAGGTGCCCACTTGGCACCCGACCGCAGTTTCCATGGCAATGCCAACTTCGGAGGCCAAGAAAATGCCAGTTGTCCAAAGAGCCCAACCACAGGGGCCAGCAATGTGACATTACAAAGACAAAGAAAACAGGACCAATGAAGAAAGCAGTTAGACCTTAACAGATCAATCAGGTTCCATTTTTTTTCTTTTTTTTTTTTTTGGTTTATATATCATTGAGTGCCTGTGTTACCTTAGAAATCTGTCTGTTAATATGAAGCAAATAGCATGAATATACTAATACATGCAGGGAAATGTTTAGAAGTGACTGTCACTTAGGTTATGCTGTCTCCTTGTGGTTCCAATGAGTAACTGCAACATCTTTCTGCAGGTACACATCTACCAGTGCACCTGCTATTAGCTACATCCAGACAGTTGCATTCCAAGGCATACTATAGCATTAGAGGGGTGTTGCTTTTTAAAAAAAAAAAGCAAGCTCAAATTAAATGTGAATATCTAAAGATCTAAAGTTTCTCTTGAGGATTGCCCTGAAAAGTGTTTTCCTAATGAAGCATTAGTATATCTAGGGTATGTATTTTTACAAGTATTATATATTTTCTGTTCCTTGATGACATTCTCTGCGATGCAACATGCAATCTACCTTCTCATATGATTATACAAAAGAGATTTGTTAGTAATTGTAAGAGAAGTTTGTTCTCTGCAGCATCAACAGCACCGAGGAGTACAATAACAATATGATTGCTGGTGTTATTTCTCATTTTGCATGCAACAACCATTAGATTTTACTTTCATTTACCCTAATTGGCCACATTACAGGCATTTTGTCGCTTTTATGGTGCTATTTGCACAGAGCCGTATTGTAAATGTCTTACTCAAGGCTATCCTCTCACAATTTAATCGTGACACTGCCATCTGCTGCATGCTTTATTAGTTTGAATCAAAGCTGCTTGGCGATCATTAGGAATTATTCCAGAATTACATTTTTATAGTTGTGCCTTGTCTTCCTTCATCTTTAATACTAGACTGCTGTTATTTTTTTTTCTTATTTCAATAGATTCAGAGTTATGCTGTAGAGGAAAAAATGCATTTTAAGGACTGGAGTACACAGTGATGGACTGTTCAGTGTGTACCTCATCTGGATGGAGCCAAAATAACCAAGTTTGAGAATGACAACCATCAAAACGTCAAAGAGTCTATTCATAGATGATTTACCAATGTGCTTACTTTTTAAATAAAATTCATGAACCAGTATTGAAAGGGGTGGTATTATTCATTTTTCAAGCACATAGTGACATTTTATAGCACAATCAAGTAGCTGTTAACTTCAGTTGTAATTAAAATGCTACATATGTTAAACATGACTTTAAAGAAATTTAATGCTTAAAAAATCCTTTAAGAAACTCCCACTCTTTCCGAAACTCCGCCTTCAGGAAGTTATCATAATATGGCTCCTTTATTAACCCTTTAACAACATTTTTACCAGCGTTAAAATGTTAAGAATGAAGAACTAAGACAACACTCCAGATATATTTTTATGAGGAAACAACATTATAACATGATGGAAGCTCAAAAAGAGTGAACTTTATATAATACTGCCCTTTAAGACATCTTTGACATGTCAAACAAATGATTCTAACCAAACAGCTTATTAATGACCGTTCAGTGAAAACACTGGCAGATCCTTTCAGCCCTTTGAGTTGGGCCTCCAAATGTCATGTCATAGCTGAAAACATACAGACGTATGAAAATGACATCTGCAATTAATTGCTGCAATATTTTGCTGGTATGTTTAAAGCTTCGACAATACAGTTACAGTCGGCACGAGAATTCACGCGAAGTAAAAGCAATCATTCATGAAAGTCTGTCTCTCACAGGGAAGTTCTTTCAAAAATGCATCTGAGGCAGTGAGAGAGAGTTGACACCTTGTGCTAATTGTGGCGTTCCGCAATCTATTCTTAGTTTGTTTTGAAGTGTGGAGTAGAATAATTGGAGCGGTTACTGCAGCTGAGTAATGCTGCAATGAACTGGTGTAACGAGCATGGTATGTGGTACGCAGTAAATAATTAGTTACAATATATACAGAACACAGAGGTCATTTACCTTGTATGTCTGTGACTCTAAAGTTCACAGACAGTGGGCCATCACCGCCGTTCATAAATTATGAAACGTGAACAGCAAGCTTTGTGTGAGGGGCTTTTATGCCATGGACTAAGAGTTGGTCTGTCAAGAGACTCTCCCAACTGATCTATAGATTTATGCAGCTTCTCCACGTTTATCATGGATCTCAAAGCTTCTCTGATTAACCCCTTCCATACCAAGCCTGATTTTTGGCCTCTTCTCTCCTACCCAGCATGTTTTCTTGCTGGATTATCCTTTCTAGAGCTCTGTCCATCTTTCCCATGAATTCTAACATGGTTCCCCATCTCTACCACAAACCTCTGTGTTTTTATAAGGAAAAATATATCACGGTATTGGCATTTAGTCGATCTCTATAATCGATTTGTTTTTCGTTTTTAATATTGCCACACTAGTGACGTGACATTTGCTCTTTTAGCCACAATTTCTTGAAGTCACATACTTTCTATTGATATTGATCATGTGTCTATTGCAAAATGCGAAAGTTACATTGGTATGGCTAGTATTTCAAGGGGGTTCAAAGTCTAGGTAAAGCTAAATCAAACTGCCTTATAGCATGCAACGAGAGATTTTGTTTTATATGTCTTTACTGATACAGTGAGGTTAACAATACTTTTTGACACAATCAGCATGACAGCAAGCAACTTTTAAAGGATTTGTTAGAGCTGAAAAAGAATCAATAGTACACAAGACTTTCTAGAGGATAACTAACACGTTTTTTCTGGAAACTATTCAACAAAATGCATCCAGACACACCCAAAACAAAATGAGCCTCAACCTTTTTAAGTCAGCTGGTGGCAGTGCTGGACCACAAAAGTAGAGAAGGAAATAACCAAAATATCTGCACCAAAATTCAGTGGAAAGATGAGATTTAACGTCTTATCTCTTCTTGTCAAAGCAGAAGGAGGTTGCTTAGTAAATAAACAAACAGTGAATTTCAACATTGGAAATCTAAGCTAATACCTGACATTTTGTTATTTTGACAGCTTTAGAACCACTGGAACAAACCTTGGAAACTGTAGCGAGGTCAGGTGTGTAACAAAAACCCAAAACCTACCCAACTGTGGCAAAACAGTCCTAATTTATTGGTCATGTGAAATGGAAGTTAGATCATCGGTGTGACAATCTGTGAAGCAGAAACCGACAGGTTGCAGCTTGCAGCAGCTCAGCAAGCGCATATGAATCACGTCTCATAGTAGAACTTCTGAACCTGAGCCAAGCAACACACACCGACACCCACACACACATCACCAGTTCAGATGAATATTCCTGAACTAATCACAGCACAAACAACACCGATGTCGTTGTTTTACACTCACTTCACACCAAATTAAAAAGTGTCACCCTGCACGTTTTACTAAAATGCGGAAATGAATTGGTGTTAACGATGAAGCTACTTCGTAGCGTAATTTCCTGGAAAATCTACAAAAGCTTATGCCTCCTGTGGAACAACACACCATCATTGGTTTTACTATTTGCTTTGCAAGTCAAGTAATGCTCTAATGGCATATTAAAAAAAAGAGGAGTAAATCTCCACCCAAAAAAAAAACCAAAAGCACATTTTTCAGTTTGAAAAGTTTAAAATTTGCAAACTCAGCAAATTTTTAGATTTGTTTCAAAGTTTCTAGAAAAAAAATTTGAGTCTTCTGAAAGTTTCTGAAATTAATCTAAAGAAAATTTGACAGAAATTTGATGCTACTCTTTTTTTTATATATACAATGGCCTTAATGTGTTGTTGTGACATCATCTAGTTCTTTTGGGTAAGTCTTTGTGTTTTTTCTGTCCTTCAGAGGTGTTTACTTGCATTGTGCACCTTGGAGCCATATATGAGAACACTTTGTGGATTTTTTTTATGTGCTTGGCAGCAATAAAACACATGGGAGTGTTTTGTGAAAACTACAAGGGCAGCCTGAAATTGCCAGTTTTTACTATCAAAGATCCTTAGTGATCATTTTATGCCAAGCTTTTATAAAAGCTGCTGTATAACTACTTCCATCAAAAATAATTGCCAGGCAGATTTAAAACGAACCCAGGCCTACCAGTTAACCCCGCCATGCAGTACGGCATGTACCACTGCCATAATCTCACTAAATACTAGAGGAATTATGAATGCAAGGAGGGGGAAAAATCATCCCATCTGTTAGCTATAGGGGAGAAAAAGGTTGTTCAGATGAACTCCAACAGGAAGACTTCAAAATGTGCCACAACTATTTATGGTGGCACGATAATAAAGATATTTATTCTTTTCAAGAATCATCCAGGTGGAAAAATTCAAACACAAAACAAAGTGTTAACTTTTAAAGATCTGAAGATGAACAGCAATTTTCCTGACACGTCCATTATGGGATGAGGATCATTGGAACTCAAACAAGTTACTCGAATATATTCACTCATTCACAAAAATTCACTAAAGCGTTTACTGATAGATTTCCTGTGTTTGTTGATGTCATCAACCAGAAGAGACACAGGTTGATGACATCAGAACAAAATCCCCCCTCGCCCTCCAAGTAGAGATTTTAAAAACTTTGCATTTTGTAAAATTCTGTGGTTAAGATACAGATGTGTTTCCAATGTCAGAGTACATTTGTTAGTGAAATACATCATGCAGCAACAAAAAGGATTTAAACTAAACTTAAAATGATGTCTTGCTTATCATCATTTACACTAAAGCAACACTGAAGTCATATCCTTCTAAATTAAATTTTAATTAAATTTAAAAAGTGCAACTCGCCTTTTAAATAGCAAGACTTTTATTCAGTGTTAAATTTATCCCACTTGGCTGCACAGATCCAGCACACAGATTTTAAAAATGGGAACAATTCTTCAGTGTAAACTACTGCTTACTTACTCTAGATAAAATCAGCAATCTTTTTCTGACTCCACATACATATGTTACATATATTACCCCACACGACAAGTAGCCTGAAGCAGTGATACTTGCATGAACAGGAGGACGGCTGTTGTTCGTTACAGAAACTTAACAGCTTGACTTTGTTCTTGCTTGTCAAGAGTTTCGACAGCAAAAAAACAGGAAAGGAGGTAGTGGCGAATGGAAATAACTGGACAGACTGGCTTTACCTCTACAACTGTACACACATAAAGAAGCAAACACCCACAGAGAGAGATAAACTCCCCACACAGGTGTGCGTGCGTGCGCGCACACACACACACATATATATATGTACCCTACCTGAACAAAGCTGGCTGACCCAGATCTGCCCCAGCTGAACTCTGCACTCTGTTATACTACAACTACCAACATGTCACTACAGGAAGTCTTTCATATCAGTTGTCACTATTTACTTTTAAAGAAAGGCTTGTGCAGCCAAGTATTTAGGAAATGCATAGAACAAATAAGAAAAAAAAGAGAAACATTTATCTATTTTCTGAGAAAATGGAGAGTGTAATGAGCTTACACGGCCACTAGAGGGAGTGCATACAGCATAAGAGTAAACTGATGAAATTTTAAAAAAAAATGAAGTATCCATGACTCCATTTTTATACTTTTTTTCTTCTTTTTAATGAAATTACCAAATTTATTCTAAATCTCTTCTCTTCTCATAATCAGTCATCTGGTTTCCGATGGTTACAGATGACAGGCCACAGGAGACAGAGAAAGCTGCTGAGATTAGAAGGAAAACAGGAGAAAGGTGTGTATGTGGCAGCAGGTGCAAAACAGCTGCTATCCTCCTTGATCCAATCTAATGTGTAACCATGGCAGCTACCGGTTATTATCAGGTGAGTAGGAACTTATGCATAAATGGGTTTTTGTCTGGCTCAGGGGGAAAAATGCTCCTTTAGACCTAAGAGCATTTGTAAAGTTAGTCACATGGATTAACTGTTCAATTAAAAAGAATATGAATGTTTAAATTTCAGATCTTGCAAATATTTTATCCAATGTCACTATGTTGATTAATTTAGGCTAAATGTTGCAATCCTGCCTTTAAGACACTTAAGTAAGTAGTTCATATATTTTTGCACTACTTAAGTGCAAAAATATATGAAGGAATAATAATAACACTTCAAAGGTATAGGTAGATATGTACAAAGAAATTAGCTGGTGACTAGAGTTGGTTGATTTTCTGTTTAGTGAATGTACTATAGGCACTGCCACCACACCAACATAAAATAACAGGAAGGTTGAACAGAGTAAATCACAGTAGTTCTGTTTTGTCCCTTTAAGTTTTAAAAGGGGCAGTGTCTGACATCCATGAACATTGCGACATTTTATAGCATAGTTAGGCTACTATGCTACCTTCAGTTGTTAGAAATGCTATATAAAATATGAAAATAATGTTTACTTTCTGATTTAATGCCTTGAAATTGTGCCTCTGTTTCTTTAAAAACTCCTGCTCTTTCTGAAACCCCGCTTTCAGGAAGTCATCATGACATGACTCCTATTAACTCCAACAACGTTTTTACCAGCGTTACTCTGAGGAGTAGCTCATATAATGAGCTCAACAGAAGCGGAGTTCCACAAGGTGCTGGCTAATTGCTGCTGGCTAGTCTGAAGGAGCTGAGTGAGGTGAAGGTGGTGCTAGGTCCACCCATCTGAATGGTTGCCACAAGAGATCAAAGTCAATTTTACATTGTTCTAACCCCCTTTAAAGCTTTAAAAAGCTAATAGACGTGATGACCAAATTAAACAGCATTTTATCTATACAAATAAAGTCAGGTTTGCAAGTTACCCATCAATAACTTCAAATTTGGGAATAGCTCACCAACTGGCCCAACATTAAAGCTAACGGTGACTAAGGTGTAGTCACCACTGCTCCCATGGGAAGAATCCAGTGGCATTGTGGGTAACGGCCCAGACAGGGCAGTGAAAGAGTGAGTACTGTGATCATGATCCTGACACCATGTTTCTACCACATACTGGCAAATGAAATCACACAAACAAAGCAAATTAGGGCCTTAAAGTAACACGGCGTCATTAAACCTTCCACTAGTGGGAAGCTCAAAACAGGTTGAAATAATTAAATCAAGGAAATGATTGTGTTCAGAAGTTCTGTGCTGTTTAATGGGGACTAGATCAAGAACACATGACACTGCAGCTTTAGTAAAGCAAGCCTTTCAGTTTGTGTGGCAAGTTCTAATATGATTTGAAGGAAATGTGACTGACAAATTAGAAAAGAGACAGAAGCTGATTGAAGTTTAAAAAGAAATGAAATATCAGTGATGCAATGCAAATACATACTTATTTGCATAGTAAAATATAACTGGACTTACCCTATCCTTGTCATCTACCACGTCACACAGCATGTCATCAAGGTCCAAAATGCCTCCATCGCCATGCTCCAGTCTGTGGACCTGAACCCAGTAGCTGGGGTCCTGGGAAAAAAAAAAAAAGATAGTTCATAAGCCCTGTAATGAGATTTGCTTCATTTGAACCATATAGACACAGGATTTGCTGCGTTATGCGAGTTAAGCCACAAAACACTGCGCGGCCAAGTGAAATACCAGCTTGTGTCTTCTTAGGAATCAGCTGGTCTGATCATCATGGGGTTTATATTATGATCCGGTTCGCTGGCGCACATATAGGATGTGACATGGTTAGGGATTGAAACTGTGGAGCGTGGTCATTCCCTAAACAAGTGGTCTAGACCTTTCTATTTGGGGCAATCTATGTTATGTGATTAAGGGCCGTTCTTATTTATATATTTGAATGAATAAAAATAAATAAGTCTTCATTCTTCTATGCGGAAGTAAAAATAGCTGTCATTTCCTGCTTTGTATCTGCTGTATGGAAATGGTTCAGGCATGAATAACGCTGAGCTGAAACTTCAGTGATAACTGATAAAGTCAGTCTACGTTCATAGCCCAGCTTTACTCTTTATGGCAATTTGCAAAGTTGTTTATCCAGATTTCATTTCCAAAGTCCTTTTCTTAAGATACATACAAACTCACTAAAGGCATAACCATTTATAATGTAAACAGGTCAATTATAAACTTTAAAAAGGCTCCATCATGCTCTCATTCTCATTTTATTCATTAAGACATGTTATATGACAAATTGTCTATTCAACTAACCCTCAAAACACCTTCAGCTGCAGCTAAAAGCTGAAACATTCATTTAATATGTACAATTTTCAGGTTGGTTGAAGGCTAATCATGTATGCCACAGAATTACAGATAAAAAGTTCTTATTAAAATTAGGAGTGCACCAATTGCAATTTCCTGTAATTTTTTTGGTCTTTTTGGCCGATTCTTTTTGTCTAAGTTGGCAACAGTGGGGCTGACTACTGTTAGCGCAGGTGCAGCTGTGACCTGGTGAGCGGGTCCATCAGTCAAACTTCTCTTACAACAAAGCAACAGGGGACAGTAGCTGATTTTCAGGCATTTGCAAAGGTAGATAAGATCACTGGATAAGACCGGTTTCTCATGCAACTATCGTCCAATCTCCTAAAATTAAGGAAATCAATGCACCCCTAGTTACAATGTCAAACTTTTACATCTAAATTTAACAATTATGCAAAGTAGAAGACTGGTTCTGTTGGAATGTAATCTGTGGTCTAGTGTTAGCCACCTCTGATTTGTGGCTGATATGCATTTTGAAACACTGATAATGATCCAATATTGTCACCTTCCTAAAATAATGGCACGAAATAATCCCTTGACAAAAAATGACTTGGGCCATTATTTTAGGAAAGTGACGACGTATTAAAAACACACAAAGAACTGATGAGGATTTAAAACAATTCAATTCACCACTCAACTGATATTCAGTCCAATCTATTATCTATGTGATAAATTAGGAAGGAGCAAGGATGAGTCATTGTCTCTCACAGAATGAAAGAAAACATATTTAACGTTTTCAAGAAAAATGTTTTGTACGATCTGTCACATAATATATGACCTTATCGGTTGAAAAACAAAAATAAAGCAATTCCTTTATAGTGGAGTATTGTAGCTCCTTATAAGTGGGGGAAATTTAAACACTGACATCAATAACAGTTATGATAGATTGTTGAGATTTGGTGAGTATTACAGCAAAGTTGCTTTGTTTTTTTCTTCTTCAGAGTTTACAGACTCTCTCCCAACTTTTATGGAACATGCTGATAGTTCCATAAAAGATGTCCATGGAAATGTCGGCAGCCGTTTGGAATCTCAGAGTCAGGCTAATATAGGAGGCTAAAGCTAGCTTAAATTGTCAACTCAGTCATCAATTTGTCTTTTGATGAAATATTAGTAAAATCTCGTTTCACAAAGGCTCCTCTCTCACACAGTGTCATATCGTCTCTGTTGAGTTTGTTTAATAAGTGATCAAGCATGAAGCCTTGGGAAGAAAAAACATTTTAATGCCATTCTGCATTTTTTCCTAAAGAAAAATGGGATTTTGCCAAAAACCTATAGGATACCAACTACTTCTACTTATTCTAGCCCCGAAGACACAACATAACAGAGAAAATAGTAAGTTCAGTGACTGCCCTTCTTTCTAAAGTAAATTTGGAAACAGGCACATCTTTCATCTCTTTTTTTGGGATCCTTCATTTTCACTACTTCTCTCTCATCCAAACTAAACTGTCTCCATAATTTGAAGGCATTTTGGTTAAATGCCTTCGTGTTGTACTGAATTGTGGTTCACCAGGGATAATGGTCCAAATTGAGAGGGAAACAATCGTGTGGTATCTTTTTTTTCCTTTTGAGATCATTAAAAGAGAGAAGAAGAAAAAAAACAACAACTGAAGTTAATTCTAGAAGACAAAAGAAGAATCTGGCAGATTTGATCTAAATCAAAAGGGAAGACAAGCTAAAAGTTACCATACAGAGTACACATAACACACATCTTACTCTCCAGTTGAAAGAAAATATTCTCTCTCTATGTTCCAGATTTAAACGTAATGAAATATACTTTGTGCTTTGAAGGAGTCCAATCAGGAAGACAAAATTCAATAAACTACTTCTGCGATGCAGCCTGATAAAAGTTGACCAAAACCCAGAAGAGACAAAAACAGCTGAAATCCAACCTCTCTGGAAGTTATTACAAGCCACAAAGTGACCCTCGGTACTCAAAAAAGATGTGTTCAAATGCTGACTAAGTCTATGTCTGCTTGGTAAAATCTTGATCCAAACATGTTCCACAGATGGATTACAAGGAACAAATATTCTGGGGGAAGCTCAACCACACAAATTAATCTCAGCATTACACTTGGGATGGATGGAAGGGGAAAAAAAAAACAGCTTTCATATGCTCTATTTAGGTTGGACTTGTGAAGACATATCTTGGAACATTTTATCTGCAGTGCTTTGCTTCATGCAAACGGAAAACAGCTCTCTAATGTATTGTGGTTGTGTTTTATATTGTCATCCTTTTGGCTCACACGCACGTGGTGATGACACGCAAATACAGTAACTTGCGAAATTACCCTCTGAACTTCACATTCTGTGATGTTATAACGTCAATTTATGGGTGATTTTCAAGAGAAAAGGAGGAAGTTGCACTGTAAATGTTAAAAAAAAGGGTGGAGGGGGGGGGGACACAAACAAGTAACTATTTTAACTTCAATTGTTTTACCAGTGTTGCACTGAGAAGGAGCTCATATAATGAGCTCAGCAGACGCACAGTTCCACCAGGTATCTGCTAATTGCTTCTGGCTAGTCTGAAGGAGCTAATCTGTGAGGTGGAGGATCGGAAGCTTGGAAACTGCATCTCCAAGGAGGAGCTTTATCCTTGAAGGCGGAGCTAGGTTCACCCAGGTGTTTTGCACAGCTGAATGGATGAACGGGAGATTACAGGATTTCTCAAATATGTATGAAAAAAATAAATAAAATCAAGACAACACTCCAGACATGTTTTTGATGAGGGAATAACCTTAAAACATTATTTAACACCAAAGCTGTCCCTTTAATTTTCTACTCAACTTGTCAAAGGAGCTTCTTCTACATGTGTAATTTTTGTCCACTATGATTGTGAGAATCTTTTTGTGGTCACCCTGGATTTTACTTAAGGCAATCAGAGCAAAGACGGATGAATGTGATGCCACATTTTTCAGATTATTCTGTTCAACTTCATAGCTCTATGGTAGTTTGTACATCGAGGAAAAGACGGGAAAAGTTCAAGGGTCATGAACACTTCTTCAAGACACTTTACACAAAACATGTTGGCAAGCTTAAAAAATGTGCATTAGGACATTTACAGTTGGAAAAATTATAAACAATAATATCCGTATTGGTTACATCCCAAAATGAATAATCACTGACTTAAATTATGACAACTAATGCCTCCTACAGTCATGTTTGTAAGAGAGAAGTGTTGAAGTGTACTTAATCATACAGTTTTGTTTTTGCATACAGTCTTCCATCTGACAGGGTCTAAGCAAATGGTGAACTGGAAACCAGTACAAATGTAAAGAAGAGAAACTGAAAAGAGGGAGATGATCATTTTAACAAAGGGAGCTTTATGATGCAGCCATTTCTATGACTGCAGCATATAGTAACAGCTGGTATAGGGAGGACAGCACTGAGCTGATAAAGTCTTAGCAAACATAAAAGTTAACCTCAAACTGTTACCACATCTCTGCAGGAAAAAAAAACCCCAAAACAGTCCATTATTTTACAGAGTGGAGTGGAGACATCAGGACTGACATCACGACTCTTTACACATGCACTTATGTTTTCCTCAGAGTGTGATTTATTGCAGTGTAATGTCAAGTTCCATTTGACATCACTGGAAGTCTGCACACAGAGAACACCACTCTCTTTTACGGGTCGGTGTGGCAACAGAGGATCTCTCTGACCCGTGGGGTGTTAGCTGGATGGGAACTGCTCCAGTATCAGATAACCATAGAACTGTAATCATGAAATATAATTCTTTAAACACACCATCTATGCTCTGGCAGTTTTGGAAACAAGCATTGGCTCTTTTACTCCTGAGTTTGCATGTAGACAGAATCTGCTTTAGCAAATAAAGTACTTTTTCTCCCATTTTGGCAAAAAATGTAACTTTTTTTTAACCTATAAAATCTATTCAAAAGCAGTGTAGTCTGTCATTGATTGAATGGCAAGCTTGGATGCAATGACATCACTGGATTGATGTCATTTTTTTTGTCACTTGAAAGGTAATCCATTTATGAATTTTTACTGTTACTGATGCCCAAAATCAATATAGACGAGTTGCAATGTGACCCTATTGGAGGGGAAAAAACTGCTAGCTGAATGACTGTCATGACCTTAGCTGTCAAGTTGTCAACATAACGCGCTACATCTTAAATGTATGCATAATATATATATAAGAAAAAGAGACGTGGTGCTTTGTTACTAATTGTAAACATGATGACAGCTAGATAAGGTCAGAAAAAAAGTTTTAATAAAAATAAAAAATAGAGCGAGGGAGGGAAGTAGGTCCTCCCTTGCTGAACCATGTTTCGGTTCAGTTTTAAAAAAAAAAAAAAAAGAAAAGAAAAAGGCGACCCCACACACCAACTCTGACAGATCATTGGTAAAGTAGGGGTTTAAATTAGGTAATCATTTATTAATAATTACAAAATAAACATCAAGTCTCAAAACATAACACTGTAACAGATTGTGAAAGTTCTATTTTTTTGTGTGGGAAAAGTATGCATGTTTTGGGTGTTGAATCCTGATACACTGTTGTTGGTTCCTGATGCGCTGTGTCTGGAGTAGCTGACACAAAGAGTGAGAAAAAAGAGAAAAAAAAAGAATACGAGTGGTTTTAAGTTGTTTTTCTGTGTTATTTTCCCTTGGATGTGGTGCACGGCACTAAATTAATAATACCTAAATCTCCAGGTTAAAATTTTTTTTATCAAAATTGTCCTGCCAGAGCAGCGCAACTGTGGCTGACAAGTAAAAGAAACGTCCTCTTGGCCTTAATGCACAAAATTTCCAGATGTAAACAACAACATGCAAAGTGTCTATAGATTTTAGTGACTGAAATACTAAGAGATATCATTTTGAGGCTGTTTATTGCAACTGGTATCATCATCACAGTACTCAACAATAACACAGAATTATGTTTCACTGTAACCTTAATCAAGTGTGACAGTGTTAAAGAATTTTATCCAAAGGATATTGTGGGGGGGAAAAAACTGAGATTAAAAAGATAATAAGAACAATTATCACGTCTGGAACAGAATAAGTGGTGTCCGGAATGTGTGTGAGAACAATGACACATGAGAACAATATACTGCAAACAGCATGGCTTACAGAAAACCTGTACAAAAACCAGTGTAACAGCTACCAGCACTCTGAAGTGTGACCTCTTCTCCCAGTTCAGCACAGGAAGCAACCATGGGCCTAAAGTTGATTCTGTATTTTTTTTTTTTTTACAGAAATGTACAGATTTGCACATTTATTTGATAACTCTGCACCAGCACAGCACACTTAAATATTAAACCAATAGCTTCACAAGCTTAGTCAGACATGTAAAAAAGAAAGTGCAATTAAGAATTCTAAATATAATGTAAAATAAACAACACATGGCATCGCTCAGAGCACAAAGCATAGAATTATACTGAATAGTTCTGCCCTTATTGAGCTATACTGAATAGATCTGCCCTTATGGATCAGGCACATTGTCACCAACGCCTGATATAGAATTTTTTTCCAATATCAGGACCAATAGAGATATTAAAATCGAATCGGTGCATCTCTAAACACAACTAGACTAATGACAGATATGGCAATAGCATCATACTGTATACTTAAACCACTAAAGTAAGACATCATTATGACAATAACTACCTAATATGAACAGTAGAAGACCACAGCATAATCCCAACTATGAAACTGAACACACCTACAAGTGAACGGGATTTTGCATAAACAGAGCAGATGGGAGCAGATAAGGAAGGTGCAACAATATGTGTATGAGAACTGGAAAGCAGTCATTTTGTTCCCCTGCCAGTGACCTTCTTAGTCACTTTTTTTTAATTACTCCTTCATTCCCCCCAAGAAGACTGCCTCCTTTGTCTGTTCATGTATCTGCCTCGATGATCTAGTGTCAGAGGTGAAGGGAAACAGAGAGGTTGTTGTTGTGTCACATCAAGACAAGCAGAAGGTCTTGGCGTCTTTATGTCTTTGTAGCAGAGTGGGGTTGTCTGTTCCTGTCAAAAAGAAAACGGTACAAAGCCTGCTGCTGCCCTCGAGGGACCACGGCATAAGGAGAAGAGTGGGAAAATGACAAAGGCTGAGCGTGTGTGCCAGTGTGTTGCTATCCGGCGCTATTACAGCAAGTGTTGCTATTCCCACCGGGCTAATATCACTGCCCACGTCTGAGTTGGCAACAGGACCTCGTGGCGCAACGGTAGCGCGTCTGACTCCAGATCAGAAGGTTGCGTGTTCAAATCACGTCGGGGTCAAAGCTTTTCACACTCGCAGAAACTGTCCTGAATGAATTCAACAGTAAACCCGATTAGAAGGTGATGGAGGCAACGTGGATTTAGTATGCATTTAAAGAAAATCCTGTAAAGATGGAACTGGTTGAACAGCATGCTTTCACAGAGCACGAGAAGACACTAATTGTGATCGTGAATGTTATCATCCAAAGATGACTTTATCGCGTTCTCTTCTGTAAACTGAGAAGGGGAATGAAATATGATGAAAATGCAAGCAGCTTACAAAAGGGACGTCACAATGACTTGGTGCTTTTTAAAATTTAAATAAATACTGATCTAATAATCATTTCTGATTGTCAGAATAATCGATTACTAAAATAATTGTTGGTTACAGCCCCTACATTAAATTAGTGCTTGACAGAAGATACGGTTTTCAACTAAGTGAGGGAAATCTGAAGAGAGATCTTGGAGAACAGGGAAACATTCAACACAAATCCTTCTGACTCGGCAGTTTTGGTTAAATTTATTAAAAACTACTTCAGTAAATACAGTTTCCCCGTCGATACGGGGCACATTTCCCCTACAGCTTGTTTCCAGCACATCACTGGTACACTCTGCTTCCACCACAAGGGAACTACAGCCACTGTGAATGTTCAAACATCACCTGGACTGTAGGGGGAAATGACGACAGGGAAACTTTTAAAAATTTTGCAGACATCACAAAACTTGCAAAAATCTCACAAATGTAAGCTGGAATCCTTAATCCAACTTACATTTACTTGCCCGACTTGGCAGCATTCAAACATACTTTACCATTTAAACTTTTGATTCACTGTTAATATTTTGGCATTTCTTTCACACAAGGCTTGGAAAAACTTGGCACATGGACATGAACAAAACACAGAATGATAAATGAGGCAGAAAAACACGTCACTGAACACGTCTTCCCAGAGGAAGAGGATGTTGTGTCAGAATCATGCTAGCATATTGAAATTGGCGTTTACAAACGCTCTACGTTTTTCTGTATAAAAAAGAATATTCTGTATGTGCAAAGTTAATTCTAATGCCCACTACACTTTTCAGATTTTTACTTGTAAAATAAATGTGAAAAGCTGTATATTTTCCTCCCACTTGTAAATAATTTATGTTAATGTATTTTTGGTGTATCACATATATTAGTACAGTTTATACAATAAAGTTTGTTATTGTAAACTGGACAAAATGTGAAAAGGTTTAAGAGGAAGGAAGACTTTTGAAAGACAATATGCACCGAGAAAAATTAAAAATAAATAAAAACACTGTTTAGCTTCTTTACTGCTAGTAAAAACCTTTTATACAACCAAATTTAATACATACTGTGCACCGACCTAGACGTTACAACTGTTTGTCACAATATTTGTGGGTGAAGTTTTCACTTGTGTCACACAAAAATGTGAGGTTGACAGATGAAACCTACTCTGACCTCTGCATGCATCAGAAACCCAACTAAGAAATCCTGATCCACACAGCAAGAACACACAAAAACCTCTGGCTAAGATTAAGACATAGGGTGCAGGGATGAAATGATCTGGTAATTTATGCTCCAGTTCTAGTGTAAAGTATCTGTAATAACCAGCAAACAGGTTGAGCAACAAGTTCTTTGGAGATATTTCTACTAACTCCCAACTTTTAACTGTCTGAACACAGGCTAATGGACCCAACCATTAGCCTGTGACATCTGACCTTTAGAAATGCTAACAATACCATGAATCACTGATGTTTCTCAACTTCAACCTCCCACTCAGAGTTTTGACTCTACAGCTCAATAATTGCAGCAATTTATGGAGTGAATGTTCTCCCTTGTGTGTCATAAACACCACTGTCACAACCGGCGACAACACACATTCACATAAACACATACATGCACAAACTCCATAAGCTCCTTATCATCTCCAAAATATTCATAGCTTCAGCAGAATTTGTTCAACCAAAAGCAGCATGTTACCAGCAAAATGTCTTTGGCTCACATTCAGATTGCACATACTGTGCAATACAGAGCACAGTGATTTGTGCTCTTTAAGTTCCTTATGTTTTTTTAACTGTGGGGAAGTAACAAAATTATTCATGTGAAATAAACAAAATATAGTTGCACTCCGAAACCGACTACTGTTCAAAATCAACTGATTTTTATCTTGATCAGGCCGAACCAGTAACCAGACAGGTTGGAAAGTTTTTATCCCACCTTTCTCTAGTTAGTGAATGTTGCTACTTAGGAAAAGGAGTTTTTAAGTTAGCCATTTTCTCAAGACTTATCTGCTTAAAGTCTTGTGAGAGAGAACAACACTTTCAGCAGATAACAGGAAGGCTGAATTTTGTATTTCTTTAAGCTTTCAACTTCTGTCTACTATAGGATATCTTGCATGTTCTCAGTCTTTATTTACTCTCAAACATTAGAAAAGTACATCGGTGAATTGGGGCCACATTAGACAGAAATAAGGAGGAAATTTTCACCCAACAACAGAAAAAAAATCCTCACATTTTGAGAATAATCTCAGAGATTTCATAGAAAAAAAAAGTCCACGTTTCAAAAGTCAAAAACCTTCAACTTCATAGTTAAAATCCACAAATACTTGAGATCCCATATGAAATGCAAATAATTTGCTATCTTAATAGCACCATATGCATCTTGACATGCATTAATACACACAATAGAAGATACTTTAGTATCATCTAAAAAGTTAGAAAAGACAAAGATGATGACAGGAAGTGGTAGGAGGATGATGCCTCGGCAGGTTTTTAATGAGATATTGCATGAACTTATTCATGTGTGATTTTAATTGCGTTTCTTATTTAATGGAAGCACCGCAACTGCAAAATAGTTTTTTGGGTTTTTTTACATTAACAGAATACCGACAATCGTTTCTCCACATTTGTAAAGGAAACGCAGCTTTTGACCTCAGATCAGTCAAAAAGGTGCAAATTTACTCAGCCTTATACCAATATTTTGCTGTTCACAATACCATGACTCAGTCAGAGTTGAACTTCCACAAACTGTTAAGCAGAGAAAATGTACTTTTCAGTAGACTTTAGTGTGATTTATCCAGCTAAAATAGACTCAACGTTGCTTCAGGGAATAACATTTTGTCCAAGCGAAAAATGCTAGGCTTAAACTGTGTGATTACAGTTTATGTGTAAGAAGATTGCAGCTGTCTTGTGAGGGAAGCCATACAATGTTTTTTTTTGTTTTGTTTTGTTTTTTTTTTCTAAGGCGAAGTCTCTTCCAGGGTTTGTGTATAATTTATGTGCTGCCCATGCAATACAGCTGCAGCCTGCCAAGCTCAAAACAGAGAAATATGAGACGCTGCTGCACACGCGCTTACGGCTCTCCACCCGCCAGAGGCCTACTGTACGCAATTATCCACTGGAGTGTGTCATCGTAGAGAATGAAAAGTACGAAAAGAGTCACATTTAATGCCCTTAATGTTTTGGTACTACTTATATTTAAAAAAAAAAAATAATAATAATAATTTTAAAGCTTTACTATTTACACTACTTTACTATTACTCTGCTCCACCCAAGCAGTTCGCTACCAAAGGGATACACCTTGAATATTTCCATGTTTTATAGCTACCAGCTGTATTTTATTTGGATTTCATAAGACAAGGATAACCATTACATTAATAATGGATGCTTTTAGGCCTTAATTTCTGTTCATCAGAAATTAAGGCCTGATTAATATCTGCAAGGAGAAAATAATCTGTAAGGAGATGATTTTCGCCTTACAGCTAACAAAAACATCTTTAAGAAAAAACAACAACAACAACGTGAGCTTAATGAAAAACATGTTTAGTACCTGGCAAAAGGTTATTACTCAAAAGCTGGTGTACTGCATGGTGTATTTTATGGCTTTGTACTTTTGCCTTGTTGCTAAAATGTGCTATATAAATAAAATTGATTGATTCAAAAGTTACTTTTAATCTAACAAACGAGCCTCATCTGTTGTTCATTTATAAGAAACATTTCTGACTAAAATGGAGGAATTTCAAAACCTGTTTGAAAATAATTTCATTTCTAACCCAGAAAAGTTCAACAGCTGTCAATCTGTCAATGTTTTGATGTCTCAAATTTCTCTCTCAAAAAAAAAAAAACTGAAGGAAATGGTAATAAAAATGATCTTCTATGCTGTAAGCAAAATATATAGTCATTCTTAAGTCATACAACATCTGATTTTTCTTTTTTTTGACTGATCATGAATCATATGCAGGAATAAACCCTGTAGTCATCCTTCCAACTCTTTGATCTGCTGGAGTAGTGGATTTGCTGTCCCTAAACCTTGAGACTGTAAGTCTACAGCTGCGTACCCCTCTAACCCCCCACTTTATAATAAGTCCAACGAGAAAAGCAGAGCATCTGGTCTACATACTAGGAGCAGGTCGGAGTGTGAGTGTGTGGGTTCACACAAGCCACTAAAGCTGCTTTAAGCTGCTTTATGGCTCTGCCTGTACTGGATGCACTGCTGTGATGAAGGTTTCACTGACAAATTAAGACAGACATTATCACAGGAGGCTCTCATTAAGTAGCATTATAATTACACCTAATCATCATTAAAACGATTAAAGAGTAAACGTTCAGCTACGATTTGCCTGTGGCCATCTGATTAAACTTCAAAGATGACTCCTTTTGTTCTTACCATTGGTCTTCCTGCAAGCGTACAAGAATAAACGGTCCTCTTGCTTTTTCTAAACATTATAGCTCAAAACACTGTGGTATGCAGTCCTCCCCCTCTACCCAACTTTAGAGTGATAATCCTAAAAGACATCCTGTGGAACTGAATGTCTTCGGAAGTTGCCTAATTTGTAAATGGGGTCCACTTGGAGATCAAGAAACTGGCAACAACGCAAGGAGAGACCCACACCCCATCTGGGAGAAGCGGTTGACATGACTGATTATTATTATTTGTGCTCTCCACAAATCTGGTCTTTCTAGAACAGTAGCAAGAGGAAAGTGAAGAGTAGCCTTTAAAATCTCAGCTAAGTTTCTCAATTGCCAACTTGTTTAGGTTGACTGTTCAGATGAGTCCAACATTGGGCTTAGTCAAATGCATCAAATATACACCCGGCCATCGTGCAGCAGAACACTGTGACAACCACAGGAACACAACATAGTTTTTTCCCTAAAACATGTCATAAGTGAAACGCATATTTTATCAGGAAAACTTCATATTCCACACAAACATATTTTTAAAAGCACCATATCACAAGCTAGGGAACAGTGTGACAGCATCTTTAGTAATGCTAACCATAATTGTGCCAATCACTAAAATCAGATGCTAAATACAGTTGAAATTGTTAAAATTTCAATTATTTTGTTACAACAAAACCCTGTTTTAAAGACAATGTGGTCTTACACACATAGTTTGAAATCACCACTGTGCCTTATAAATAATTAATAACCATTATCTGGATTTAGGCTGGAATAAAATATTCTGAACATAATCTAATACAAAGAGAAATTAATTACAATCAGCTACAATCAGTCTCATCAAGTCAGTTTGGAAATTACACAAAAATCTCATGGAAAAGCAACGGTTCACTGTTCACTCCACTGGGTATTTTAGAACATCATAGTCAAGTAATCAAACCAAAGGATATCCTGCCACTTTAAATATAACTGGAAATATTAAAATGTATTTTTTAAGTTGGATGTGAAACAATAATCCATGACACTAAAACCTTGCTTTTCACTTTAACTGCATATTGACTGAGACACAACATTGTATTACTGTGTCTGCAAAGATAAGAGGTCCAACAAAAACATATGCAGAACAGAGATCTGCTGAGTATGAAGTATAGCTGAACTCAACTCACTTCTCAAAATGTCTCACATGCCAGTGGGACAGAGCACCACATCTGCAGGCCACAAAGTTATCCGGTAGTTTGCTAATAATTTTCCATCCATCCATTTTCTAACACCTTTGTCCCTAGTGGGGTTGGGAGGGGTGCTGGTGCTGGGTAATATTTTAGCAATATTAGGGATCGTCAATCTTTTTTGTTTTAAATAGAACCAATCACATGATGATATAGTTTGTCTTTTTTTTTCATTTTGTATCTCAACACCATAATGTAAAATGTATTTTTTCTCAAATTTACAGTACAAATCTCATAATGAGTCTTGCCTACATACTTTACACCATCTGTGAACAATGACTGAGAAGGTAGGTATGGAGAAAAGGGCATTGTTGATTATAAAACTACAGTCCAAGTCTTAAGAGTGTCATTTCAGTTTACAATATTCATCTCTGGAGAATTTGTTTTTGCCTTTCTCTTCTGTTAAACACCTGCTAAAAAGAGAAGCATGCTGAATACTCCTAAGGCATGTACGTGCTAAAGACCAAATTAAAAAGAAGCAACGGGGACCGAAACCACAGAACACAAGATCACACACGGTTGGTAAAAAAAAAAAAATCATTCACAGATGTGGAAGTCCTGTCAAACTAACTGACGCACGTGTGCAAACAAAATTGTCTTTATCAACCAAATGTTTGCTTGTTTTATTGTTATCCACAAATTTGTCACAACCTCAATATAGCTGTAAGCTCCGTCCTGTTGGTGCAGGACTGTAAAAGCATCAGTCCCATTTGTTTTCTGTAAACAGCAGTGCGGTTAACCCAGTCATGTTAATGCTTTCTTACTTCAAAATATGCACCATGGCAAGTCTACAGATTCTCAATGGAGGAATGCAAGTTCAGTCACAAACAAGTCTGGCAAAAAAACACAATGAAATAAAGAAAGCTAACAAAGAAAGCAAAACATAAGCCACAGAAATGCAAAGCCCTGTGTGAAATGTTTGTGAGACTGTCAGGGAGTTGTGCAGCTGAGCTCTTCACGTGCGATAACATCAAACATCTGTCTGCGCTGTCAACTCCGACAAGAGTAGCCAATAACTGCTATTTAATCTACAATTCAGTCAGTATACATCTACCAAAAATGTTTTCCAAATGTATACACATTGGTGGTGTATGACACAAAATATGCCTGTTATTTGTAGTTATAGCAAACCACTGAGTGACTGGCCCCTGCGTACCAAAAATGCTTCTCTCTACCAAACTCTTGCTTCCCATTTCAAGAGTCACTGCTACTGCAGAATTTACCCGCAGCTGGAGTCCATTAATCTGTTCTGCGTAAAGTCCGTGCCGACCAAATTCTCCGCGGTGCGCTTCTCTGAATTTTATTGTATTTATTTTATTTTTTTTCAACTATGCGGACAGTTCCGTGAGGAAAAACATGGCGGACAAGCAGGAGCTGCTTCCAGCGGAGGTGCACAAAGAAAGACCTCGTAATGATTCGCCCCAAAATGACAGGTGTTGCTACAAACAGGGTTTGTTGTTTTTTGTTGTTGTTTTTTTTACTACTTCTAAAACATGTTACGCTTGCCAAGTCGCTCTACACTGCCCCCTAGAGTCTATAAGAATAGTGGTTACAACGTGGAGGAGCAGCTTAGTAGAAACGCATAGTTTTTCATATTGTGTTCTGTTCCTTTGTATTTGTAAATAAATATGTTTTCTTAATGAAAAAAATAATTATAGGGTAAAAACGCTTCAAAAGTTTCATCAGTCTGATTTCACGCCATGTTTAAAAAATACAATGGTTAGTTCAGCATATTGGATTGGACGAAATATAGCAACCATTATGTTTCTGATTAGTTTCTTTTAATAAAAAAATATGTTTTTTGATTAAGCTTAATCAAATAAAAACCTCTGATACACTACTTATTCTTTAGGATTAGCAAATCAAAGGTAGTATATACAAATGCACACCAAATGTTTTAAAACAATGACTACTTTTTCTTCCTCTTCATAGTAATTCATTGATTTGTGTTTGTGTGTAATAAAAAAAATGACATTTGTTGCTGCAAAGTGACAAAAGCTTAACAAATTCCAGGTTTATTAAATTTTTAAAGAAACTGCACTTAGAATGTCAACAATTGCACCTTTTTGTCAGTGCGTAACTCCCCCGGTACTACCATGTTTGCTCTGTTCTTCACTGATCCTTTGTGGTGAGGATCAGATGTCCCTCCCCTCCCTCTCTGAACCCTCTGGAGTAAAGGGTCGCATCAGTTCACTTCAATCCCTGCTCTGGTGCACAATTTCTCTCACATACAGACAAAAAGAAAATATGCATAGAATCCCTTGTTAGCAGCTAGAACTTTTTTTTTTGCACTTTTCAGTACAAAAGCAATACTTCAAGGTCCCCCATTACGAGCAACGGTTTAACAATCTGTCAGTTGGGAAATGCAGGAAAAGAAATTATTAGAAATTAAAAGACGTGAAACAAAGTTTTTTTTCTGGGTTAAAATCAGAACAGTAAAAAGAAGTAGTTAAATGAGAACATAGGATGCTGAGAGAAATCACCAGAGGCTCCTGCTGCAAGGTTTTTATCTAATGAGCCCAGTAGCTGCAGACAAGTGAATTAGGGACATAGAAGGGAGAAAGAAAAAGCTCACACATACTATGGATAATTTCAGGACCTGCAGAAGTTTTAAACAAGACTGTAATATAAAGTGACTTTAATACTTTCCTTCTCATTGATTGTGACCAAACGGCATGAGAAAAAGCTGAAAAAACAACTTGCATTTAATATGAAGCAGCAACAAGAGGTATCAGTGATAGGGGTGGCGATAGTTTAGTTTCATCACGTCACTTTGCAGTACTATTGTGATAACTATAAGTGACAATAACTATAAGTGACAATAACTACTACTTCTTAACAATAACTACTACTTCTTAACTGTATGACTGAAAGTATTTCACAGCAATTATAGCCCCACAAACAAAAATAATGCTATTGAGAAACATTCCCATTAGTAACGTTCTTCTTTCAGAACCCCAGTCCCATAAAGACGTGTTATCTAAACTGCACACGTTAAATGTATTGTATATGATAAACAATACAATAAAAGCCCACTTCATTCGTTTGTCAGTTAGCGTCACAACCGAAGAACACACCAACATAAAACCAAAACGTGACCAATTTAAACAAAAGATAATAATATACTACTAATGAGCCAGTGAACGTCCCTGCTTGACCTGAAGTGTGGCGCTGAAGACAACACAAGACATCTCTGCTCAGCTCAGATGGAAAACTTCATATTCATGATCCACTCGAAGCCGGGACATAAATCATATCGAGAACGCGAGACAAGATTTAACAGCTGCTCTTCATACATGTAATAAATCCAACGATTCAGATGTTGCGTTCCACCCAAAAAGATCAATCTTTTGGCACATCGCTCACTTCTTGTGCCAGCCCTACTGCGGGCCACATTGTCTCCATTTAACTGCCCACCGCTATCCCATTGTCCAACGGCCGTAACTCCTCCTCCATCCACTGCCTTTGCTCTGGCTGCGCACAATAAAAGCAGGGAATGATGGAAGAGGACATCGGTGCACCAAAGGACCACCACGGTTGTAGACTTGGTGAGAAAGGAGTGGCCCTGGACAGAGAGAATGGCATTGTTCTGTGCTAACTATCTGTGGTGCATCTGTGGTTGGTGGTGGCAATATCAGGGGTACGGTGGAGTGGAAACGGCAGCAGAGGCTTTAAGGTTCATTTGTAGAGATAAGGAATAGCAGACCTTTTGTAAATACTAGGCTGAAAAGATGAGACTTCAAAGCACTAGTGTGTGTTTACATCAGAGAGCAGAACTTTTCCTAGTGATTGCCCTCCAGAACAGAATCTAAATCCACCTCATTGACAGAGCTGGGGAGTGTTTCTCTATACTCTTTAGCAGACTGCAGAGATGACAGTAATCTACGAGGTACATCTATTAATCTGTGTGTCGTGTCTTCATTTCAATTCACTGACTGACTAAAACGTACAATTTCAATCAGGAACTTCAGTGGGTTTCATCACCAGTGACTCAGCATTGCTAAAACAAACTCTAGACTTATTAATCTAGTAGCACTCTGGGGAAGACTTGTACATTTTTGGGGAGTTGAAGAGATGAGTTTTAAGTGTTTCTTGGGAAAATGGGAGGCAGTTTCAAGCGTTACTTAGTCATCACAAACAGTAGTATTACAGGGGAAGCTATTCGGTTGACAGACGTGGTAGGGAACAAACCGGCCAAACCAGGTCTTTCACCTAAAACCTGACAGCACACATATGAGAAAAAAAAAACAAAAAAACTCAGCTCTCCCCAAACACAAACAAAGGGACACTGAATCAGTGATGCAATGAGTGTTGTGTCTTACTGACCTACTCCAAAAGTGGATGATACTGACCTAAGCCTTACATTTTAGGTTCTATGCCAGAAAAAAAACAGCATATAATCTAAAAGGCCTTGAGTCAGCAGAGCGCCAGTCAAACACTATAAACACTGCTAAATAGTGACTGCAACAACATATAGTAAAGCCAAAGTTTTTCAGCATGGCCAGTTCTAAACTTAGAAACCCAAAAATCACTTTTTTTAACAGTTACTACAACAACACTCCTGTGGGTGTGGAAGTTACTTCTCTAAATAAGACTCACTCCACGTTTGTAATTTCCAAGATTTGGAGATGAGGGGTTGACGGTTAAAATGAAGTAAAAGCAAACAAAATACTTTTGAGACTTGTATGCGGTTCACTTATTCGGAGCGAGAGAATGAGACTTTCAGCACATAACAGAAAGGCTGAAAGGAGTACAACAAATATATTGTTTTATTATTTTTGAGCTCTCTGTTATGTCACAGACATTACAGAATTGGGAATTTGGAAATTTTGTCAGATTTTTTATGTAATTTCTTATATCTCAAGTGAAATGCCTTAATGCTCTGCCTGACAGTTTCTTTGGACAGTTTGTTGAACTCTCACTGACCTTGGTGTCATGGATCTTTGTTTAAATCCATGGAAAATGCTGCAAACATCTTGATAACACAAAAAGAGAAAAACGAGAAAAATTGTGACTAATCACATACTGAAGTTGCACGTATTTCAAATAAGTGTGCTGCTCTAGTTTTAGCTGTCACTGCTAAAACTGGTGTACAAAGGTCAGCTTTATAAAAGCCAGACAAAATCGCCCATCTAAATCTGATTGGTGATTTTTTTTTACAGAAGTTAAAGTGAGATTATATGCAGTTTACAGGCATCTATTTACAGATTTTTGTACAGACTTTGCACCCATCAAAATAAAAGCTAACTTATGTCCTTCTATGGTACATTACAAGTTTAAAGAGTTACCAAAATGTCAAAAATGGTTCCTCATTTTGCAGCATGTTTTAATTATAGTACACATTCTTATACTGTTTTATCATTCAACTGGAACACCACTCTCAAGTGAAAGTATTATTCAATATAGTATGCGTCTGTTAGTTGATTTAAAAAAAAATGTTTTTATTCATTTTATCCAAAACAGAAACTTAGCAGACATCATTTCTGGTCAGATTTTCTTAGCTCGGGTTTTGGGAAATATGTTTTCAGGAAACAGATACTACAGCTTTTATCCTTCCCTCGGGCGTAACCCATCCTTAATGATAGGCTGTGAGAATGTTGCTCTGTCTCTGGCCATTCAGGATCCTCTGTCCAAGGAAACAGATGAGCAGAACCCGATCTGTCATCAGGTTCGGCCAACACTTTTCACTGCAAAAGATACAGAAAAGCCATCGTTTCCCATCAAACCCTTAAATCAGCCAAATCCACCACACATCCGCCAATGTGTGGATGTGCCACAACATTTTCCAGTAGGAACAGAAACAAAACTGAAGTTATCATCTATAGATCTAAGGAGAAATGATCTAGAGTCGGCACACAGCTTCAGTCATTACAGCTAGAAACTAGTGATCAAGCCTGAATTCTGGGTTTAGTGGTGGAGTCAAACCTGAACCTTGAGATTCACATAAAGACAGTGACAAAGGTGGTCTTCTATCACCTGCAGAACATTTCCGGGATTAAAGGACTAATGTCCCAACAAGATCTAGAGAAACTCTTCTGTGCGTTTATCTTTAGTCGCATTGATTACTTTAACAGTGCCCTCACAGATTTGCCTGAAAAGTAAATCAGACAGCTGCAGCTGATCCAGAACGCTGCTGCTCATATTTTTACAAAAATTAGGAAAATAGAGCACATTATCTTAGTTTTAAAATCCTTACACTGGCTCCCTCTAGCTCACAAACTACACTTTAAAGTATTTGTCAGGTTAGAAACCATTGAACAATTTAGCATCAAAATACAAAAGACATGCTGTTTTATTAACCTTCCATACCATTCAGGTTTTCTGTTTCTGGCCTGCTCTGCATCCCCAGAATCAAACATAGAGAAGTAGCATTTAGTTTATACGCACCAGAAATCTGGAACAAGCTTCCAGAAAACTGTCAAAACACTGAGTTTCTTTAAATCAAGCCTAAAAGCTGACCTAGATTAATATGATGGCATTTGACAAAGTGTAATGTTTATTGCTGTTCCATAATTGGCTACAGTGTTGTGTTTTTATGGTGTAAAGCACTTTGAATTACTTTATTGTTTAAATTTGCTATAAATACATTTGACTTGAGCCACATATGACTACATCTTTTTCATATATTTTAAGATTCTGTTGCCAAGTCATCTTTTAGTTTCAGGCAACATGCTTTAAAATGCAGCTATAAAAAGTCTGAATCAGTGTGTATTTTATCCAAACCGTATATGAAAAAACAAAACAGGTGAACATGAACGACACATTGATCCTAATTTTACTTCTACAGAGTTCCACTTCCTTCGCCTGCACCAAATGACCTCGATTTATGATCCAAGCAAAGACTTATCATCCCACAGCATGTTCGGTGACCAGAAAAATGTCTGGGCAGGAAATTATGCTGCGCAGATAAATCCACAACTTTACATATTCATCAGTGAAATTCTCCACGCGAAAGCTGTACGGCAGCCATTAAAACCAGATGGGCTGAATTTAAAGTTCATCTGCAAAACCGCAAGGTCTATGCTAAAATTAAGATGTGTGCAACACCCGGCTTAGGGATGAAAGTACATCTTAGTGAACTAGGATGAGCTCAGAGCAGTGGAATCCAAATCAGCGACAAATGTCTGTGTTACAACAGCGTTTGACATTGGCACTTCTAGCGCTTTTTCCAGTCAATAAAGCTAAAAAATCAGATGTCCAGCTGAGGAGAAACTAGTCTTACTTTTATGTTGCAAACGCTTTTGTGAATTAGAGTAAGGATAGGGCTTAGCCTATTAGACTGAACATCTGCAAAATATGCAAAATGAAAATATAGGTTAACAGGTTAGATTGCTTTATAAGAGCTTTCTTTAGCAACTGATGACTGAGCGGTGCTTTAAGCAATAAATATTGAACAATAAATGATTAGGATCAAAAGACAACAAAAAAGAGGAAAAACAGCAAAACACTTTGATAAATTTGAATATTCATGAGAAATCCTTCAAATTTCAATCAGCCCAGTCAAAAGTTTCCAAATAGACACTCAAATATTTTAGGAATCTGTTTGTAAGAGGACTGCCTTTCTTCTTCACATACCATTGCGAGTAAAGATTGCAATTTTAGAAGTAAGACTTACTTCGCAAGACATTAATTGCGTAAGCCCAGGCCTTACTTAATACATTTTCAGTCAAAATAACTAAAGCTTAGAAGACTGTAATAAAATGGAGTAAAACTGTTAAATAATGACTTTCATGTTGTTAAATTGTGATATTAAACAGGACAAGACTACATTTTTTAAAGAGAAACATAGCTGTGAGCTCTTAGTAGCACCTAGCATCTTTAGTTGTGCTGTGAAAAAGCTAGCATTCAAGCTAGTGGAAAAATTCAACAAGAGCTACATATTTTCTGGAGGTAAAAGTAAGTTAAGAGGAGAGACAGGACTTACATTTTTGTCAGACAGAAGAAGCACAAGTAAAAGTGAATGTGCTGGAAGCAAATTAGGTACTACAAAGCTAGCACTTTCCAAGCAACTAGGTCTGATTAATGATACTGATTAGGGCTGTATCCTGTCCAGGTGTGTTCTTAAAATAACCAAGATGTCAATACTTACTTTAGCAACCACCAGTTAAATCAAAGAAGAAAAATAAGAAGGTACTTACTTTACTCTCTTATGTTACAGAGATAACTGAACTGAACTGAACAGACCAACAGGACCCCCAGTGATTAGCTCCACCTGTGCTTCTGAGGCCATAAAAGTCTAACTGGCAACAGTTTAAATAAAAAAGACTCCTGGAGTGTTATCTCTGCTGGCAAGCTTTTTGGATAGTTATGAGGTTTTAAAACTTTTTTTTTTATGTTTTTGGAACCGTTTCAGTATGTATTAGGCAATGATAAAGCAGCGCATGCATCCCAGCTGTGTCACTATAAACCAGACAAGGCTCACAATGTGACAGAGGTGAACGTCTTACATTATCAGGAAAAAAAAGGGCTTCAGAGGAAATGCATTAGGTGTCCCCTGTTTAAATACAGGCTGGTTGTTAATGTTTTGACAAACCCTGTGAGCTTCCGCGGCGCTAACAAAGCGCATTGAAACTGATGCACGCTGTTAACAAAACAGTGGATCACTCCCAAGAAAGCCTGGCATGGTCTGCGTGTCGAAACACTGCAAACCACATAGTTGGCCCATGCTACAACTTGCTCCAATTTAAATAGTTTGAGACACAGATTGCCATCTCACAGAGATGTGAGATGAGAAAAACAAGGAATATTTACTAAAATAAAATGGAATCTGAGCTGGAACCTCCATCATGTATGCCATACCAAAAGCATTGCTGTTAATTACTGGCAGAGGGTTTTCTTGAGTTTTTAACGGTCCGATTTATAAAATAGATTCTTTCTGGTTATCTCTATTTGGTTTTCAGCTGTGTGGAGCATAGAGTAATCAGCCTTGGCCCTCTTCCATCTGCTGCTTTGCACTGTGGGGAAGAAGGGGAAGACAAGTATTCCTTATTCAAGTATTGCGTGGAAATGTTTCTTATTGCAAAAGACACAAAAGTCCTAATAAAACTTGTAGGACTTTTACCCATCAATGCTACTAAAATAAACACGATTTTAAAACTGCAAACGACTAACTGTGTCATCTCCTCCTGAACGGAAACCTTAACTAGTTTGCCGGGTAATAACAGATAGGCATATTTTGCATTTGGGCACTTGAAAACTTTCGAAATAGCCGAAAGAAAACACCTCATCCCATCGGCAAAACTTTTTATCGAAAAACAAGAGTTTTTTTCAAAATTGCCCTGTTTCCATTAAACAAATTTATTTTAGAAATGTGAAATTGCACAATTATATGGTCAGAGGAAACAACTGGTATGCTGAATGCCATTTACTGTAACTGAGGTTGTGTGAAAAGAGTATGCTGTTGATTTTAAACTGAAAAAAATGATAGTTTACATGGTGGCTTTGTGTTACAATAGACTTAATTCTAATTTTAACTGAGTAATTAAATTTACTGATGCATGCTAATGTAAAGCAGTGCACAAGTGTCACTAATATGAACAAACGACATGCATGGGTGTGTTTTGGAGGATGAAAAGAAAACAGGTTTCACAGAGTGAAATACTATGTATTATTTATTCCCTCTCTTCAGTCTGGTATGAGAAGACCCAAGATGCAGTACTAGACCTTTGGCTTTGGGTCAAGAACCACTACCTCAGATGACATTGTTATATATCTGTAGCACTTCTAGTATTAGATTATGTTTAATAAAAACAAAGAACTTAATACTGGACCGAGTAACATTATCATCATTAAAAACACACAGGCAGGTGAAAGAAGTACTCCAAATGATAGCTGTTAACAGTTTTCTAGCTTTTTGTATGCATGTCAAACTTCACGTCAATAAGTAGAAACAGTTGCTGACTATAAAATTGTGCTCCACCATTACTAAACAGCAAAGTAATTTGTGTCTGAAGTTAAGAAACCTTCTTGTTAAAACGTGTTAAGCATAAACAATGGGAGGTGTGAAAGCTGCTTTGAAGAATGCACTTGGAAGCTGAAGAGTTTTTCTCCTTCACAACAGCAAAATGAAGCTTAATACCAGCCCTTCCTGCATGAGATCCATCTAATATCATGCTGGCCTTTATTGTCTGGGACATAAGACCTAGTCTTTATACCAACTACTCAACAAAAAGCTAAGCTTTTGTTGGCTTGTTCCACACTTTGATCAACCTACGCATGAATGCATTCTCTATGAGTATACCGGCTTCTTGTTAAGATGATTGGTAAATCTAAATTGTCCTAGGTGTGTCTCTCTATGTTGCCCTGTGATGGCAACCTGTTCAGGGTGTACCCCAGCTCTCACCCAATGAGCCGCAGAGATAGGCACTAGCAACCATGTAAGAACAAGTCTGTGTTGACAATGGATACATGCTTTGAGTGAGCCTGGTTTTAATGTTTCAGATATGGCCACAAGAGGACCACTGTATGGTGTTTTTGGAGTTCAGAAATAATTGTATTGTATTTCTTATTATTCTGAAAACCACATTACGTTGAAACTTCTAAAGTGGCAACCAAAAAACAAAAAAAAACACAAAAAAGGAGAGTCTACTACTAATACGATATGTTGTGTTGGTTACAGTGACGGGGATTCCCCTGACTTCTACACTCTACCTACCAAACAACCAGTTTGGTTGAAGGAATTACATGAAACAGTCTTAATGCTAAGCTTTCCTAAAACACCTATTATTCTCCATTGACTACTCTGTCATGACAAATGGGTGTGTGTCCGGTAAATAAGGATGGAAGCACAAGTGTATATTGAAATAATAACAACAAAAAGTAGTTGGGGAGGTATTGGTGGATTGACAGAGTATTAGAGTGCAGGGCATTAAAGTCTATTCTCACAGGATTTTATGAACAGACGAGCATACAGATCAGAAAGGCAAGCTGATCGTTTCAAGGTATAGTGTCTTCTAGTCAAATGCTTTAGGGCTGGAGTCATTGACCTGAACTTTTATTGATTCTTACTTTAGAACCAATAACCATATATTCTCTTTGATGATAAAGCAGTCTTCTAACAATGTGGTGAGGAAAGGCAGTCATTCTACCCCTGAGTGTGCTGTAATCCAAGCTGCTCTGTTGCATCTAGAGGCAAACTGGCCAGCTGTCCCAACCATGTGCTCCAAAGCAGACCTGCCTCAGATTGTTTTTGTCCACCAAAGAAAAATCCAATTCCTTTGAAAGACTCTACAAATGAAAAATAAGATGTGATCAAGATTGTTGTCAAGTAGCCCTGATTCTTTAGATTTTGTTATGTTAAGACGAGATAGGAAGTAGCTGCGGCTCCATGTCTGGTTTTACTTTGACTGTTTTGAACCAATATTTAGAGGCTATAATTTATTTCTATGCACCTTTTCAAAAATATTTTCTTCTTCTTCTGTTGTTCCTATAGTTTGGTTACCTTACAACATAATTCCTGCCTAATATTTGCTCCTCATTGAACTCAAACAATCAAAACAGACCCTTACCTTTTGGTTAATTTTTTTTTAATTTTTATTGTTTTGTACCTCCATTTCTTTTAATACAGTCAAATAATTGCACGGTGAGATATGTGTGGGTCTGATGAACATGGAAAAAGGTTATAATTCAGAATAATCTTAATTAATGATTTGTCCAAGATTTATGATAAGAAGTCATATGTGTCACTGTAGGGCCAAAAAGATATGGAATGAAATAGCTGTCTTGGTTTTGTTGTAGGCTGCATATTGGGGATTCTACTTATGCATTATGGTGTAGACCCCGCCTCTCGCCCGAACGTTGGCTGGAAATAGGCACCAGCACCCCTCCCGACCCCACTGAGGGACAAGGGTGTTCAGAAAATGGATGGATGGATGGATTATGGTGTAGTTCAACAATGATGTTTAAGTCTACATGTTTAGGGCCATTACTGAAAGAGGTACCCACACTCCAGTCTCAAAACTTTTGCAGCCCCTAACAAGGTCTCTGCTGGGAATGTCCTATCTTTAGCTCCATCAATCTGACCATCACCTCTGACCCCTCTCCCTGCCCCTAGTAAAAAAACAACTCCACTGCATGATGCTACTACTACCTCCATGTTTCATAAGTTGCTCTCAGAAGCCACCTGTGTGTAAGTTACTCCATTTTCTGAAGAGAAAATATTTGGATGTTGTGTTGGTTGACTGCATAAAATCTGGATGAAATTCATTGAAGTTTGTACTCATGACAAACCAGAGAAGCTTTTGCAGAACACTGTAATCATGCTTAGAGGAAAGTATTTGTCTACAGAACAAAACATACACCAGCATTAGCTCAATTATCTTAAATCAAATGAAAGAAACAAGTCTTCTGCTGTACAATAGCCTTTAATCTACATCCATTACTTTTCAACCCACTTTGAGACATGTCTTCTTTAAACAGAGGGCGGAGAGACCTCAACTGATGACATGGTAAAGTTATGAGGTCTAAAAAAGTAGAACAATTATTTTATTATTTTACCTCTCTGTTCTTTGTGCTTGCTCCATCAGCAAAGAAGGAACACACATTAAATTAGACAATTTACCTCTTTCCCCAAGGGCTCTTTCTGTCCAGAGGCCTGAGCGTGTTTTGTTATTTCTATTTTTTTTTTTTTTCCGCTTGAGAAATTGAATTCTGGGTAAAAAGAAACGTTCGCCCAACACCTTTTACTGCCGTGTTTAGCTCCTTTGTTCTGGAACCATGCTCCACTGCTTCTTTTGCAAACACAACTCTTGACAGTGCAGCAACAGCTAACACATTTAATCAATTGAAATGAATTGCCTCATATGTTTGCAACTACTTATTTCTTAGTCACAATACGAGGCGGGATTAGAGCCACGGTAAAAGGTCTGGGAAAGACGGCAGTGAGCCAACATTACATCATCACCTTTGTCCTTGATATAAGCGTTTGGAAAAGCTGTGGCAGAAAGGCACAAGAGGAGAGGATGATGTTGTTTTAGCAAAGAAAAATCTGGTGCTAAAAGTTAATATAAAAGACTTTAACACCTGCAGAGGCCAGTCTTCCCTCCGTTCTCTTCATATGGAGATTTGTATCTTAAATGGTCCTGACCAGCTTCAAAAACCTAACCCTTCCTACCCCCCCCATGTTACCCGAACTTATCCAAGTATCCAGTCGTTGTTAAGCCACTTGATTTGGTTTTATTGCTCCTTTTTAAATCTCACACTGATAGTTTGAAAGCTAGGAAAGGAGAATTATTAGTGAAAAATTTTAAATGAGGTGAGAAAAACATGAAATAAGACACTAAATGCCAAATAGCAAGCTTATTCTTGGGGTTCTAACATCTCCTTACAATATAATACTGGAAATGTTTGGAGCATTTCACAAATTTCAGTCTTGTATAAGGGTTTGAACTTTCTAGGGCCTACTAATGCTAATGATGCTAATCGCTAGCATGTTAGCAATGCTAAAGACAGTTTAAGATGTCAGCTCACTGAAGTTGTTTTGATTTTGTTTTGAATTAGCAAATTCTCAGTTTCAAGATATTCCTGTCTTATACACAAGATGATGTCATCTCTGCTCGTATGAATAATTAACAGGAAGGCGGCAAGTACTACAGTGCTGCTAACTGTAGTACTTAAAGAAAAACTTGGAAAAAATTGGTACCAGCATGTCATATATATACAAAAAAATAAAACAGAGGTGGCAATTCCTATTTTTCTTGGTCATTTGAAAAAAATAACGTGGGGTCAAAACTGAGTTGTGTGTTTCCTATCACAGTTTTCAAATCTGTCAAAACGTATGCCACACAGCATGTAAAAACATGTAAAAAACATTCCAGTCTTCAGGCAAACTGATATAACTGGTTCTCAGATAATATTATATGCTCTCTGTGCACTTTTCACTTTTGGTATTCAGAGGATGGAAACAGACAAAGATCTGGTCAGATAAAAAATAAACGAAGCTTGGAAAAAAAAAACAACTTTGGTTGTCCTGTAATGTAAATACCACAGAGAAACTGATGTAAATTTTGCAAACCACAACTAATAACACGTTCGTCAGCTTCATTTTCATTCCACGTGTCTAAAAAAAATGCAACTTATGCTTGGTGAAGATGAAAGTGGTAGGTCAAATATCTTCATACCAATAAGTCTTTGCCTGACGTAACATGATTCAGAAACTTTTTCCTCTTGACAAAAAAAAGTTGAACTGGTACATACTGGAGTATTTTACTATCTTAAATAAACAGGAAGTTCAAAACTTCCATTCTTTGTCTATTAAGTCCTTTCCCAACTTAAACATACCATTAAAGATACGTGAGATTTCATGCAGTGCATTTTGTTCTATATTTCTGTTTTAATTGTGTTTTCTTAGAATTAGCCAATAAGTTAAGATATGGAAAAGAAATGAGACTTCTGTTGGTATGAAAGGCAGATTTAGTTGTCCACAGATTTCAGGTCTGGGATTCCTGAGCGGCACTTTGAAAACCTTAAAAGAACGCCGCATTACCTCCACCAGACAATCCCTAAGGAACAGATGACAAGATACGTTTAGTATGCAAAACGTAAGAATTTACAGTCAACATGTATTGTAACCTCAAGTTGAAATAGTTTGGCATGAAAACGATGTTTTGCTATTCAGCTCCAAGGGCACTGAAAGCAAACAGCAAAAACCAAACAGAAACCCAAGAATCTGAGAAACTACACCACCATGCAAAACAGATCCTGACCCTGAACATTCCCACCGCTGGTTAGACAGGGCATAGCAGGAAAACCAATCCTTGGCATGCCCATGGCATACCCAGACTCTAGCAGTCACCACTGTGGTACTTTGCCTACTTTTTCTGCTCAGTCGTTTTCCCAATTTTGCTCCCTGTGCTCTTTGCAGACCCTCCTACAATCGGCATACAAATGTGTACATCAACACCTGTGTTTGCGCCTGAAATCCTTGCACCTGGGTGGGGAAGAGTTTGGATTACACAAGGTTCACGGAGACTGAAGTCAAAGTCTGCGATGCCATTCACATCAGCAGGGAACGTTTGCCAGACTGTTGTTTAATCAGTCTTCCCTGTGGGTTTCAGCATGGTGAAACAGCTTAGTAGCTCTGGTGGTGGTATTGTGATGTTATGAGCCCGCTTTTCCAAAAGCAGGGACATGAAAGCTTGTGAGTACGGATGCACCGATATGAAAATTTGGGTCAATATCAATATCCAATCTGATTGAGAAATTTGGGCAAAGCTTGAAAATTGATGCTCTCGATCCAATTGGAGTTTGAGCTGTTTTGAAAAGAAGAATGTGTAAAAAAAATATCATTCAGAATAAAAAAGCACACCACACTTTTCTGATTTCTATTTGTAAAAGATTTTGTTTCATTTTCCTTTCCCTTGACAATAACGTGTTACTTTGTGTGGCTTGTTACATAATCCCCAACAAAATGAATGACGTTTGTGATTGTCCATATTTCAGCTTTCAGTTCTCCATCAGGAATGTAATAACATGGAAAATTGTATGTCAGGACAGATCTGAGTTCATTTTTTTTCTGACTGTAGCATTACCAGACTTGCATACAAATTAATTTAAAAAATTGATCTAACTGATGAATTTCAAGTCACCAGAGTTTCTAACTACAAACATGACCAAACAAGCAATTTACAAGCCTCCTCATAATTGCAGGCTGTCACCAGAGTGATTCCCTTTCTCAGTGTTTACATTCGCTGCACGGTATCTTTGATTATAGCACCAACAGCCAGTTTTTCAAAAGCATGTTTAGTTCAAAATGGATGTGATCAGCTCAATCGTTCACTTAGATCTTCAGTAATAGTGAAGTAGGGCTTTGCATATTTGAGGCGCTTTAAATCTCTTCTGGATGGCTGGGCTAACTGAAACCCATGACTTGTGGAGCAGCAGGAGTGATGTTCTACGTGGGGATTGGTACTGGACTGCTCCCTGAAACAAAGTGAGTACGAAACGAGAAGTGTAATGCTGTGATCTACAGAGGGTGACGATGTTCATGCAGCCTCTTCTTCTAGTCATTTGGCTTCCTTTGAGGTTAGAAATTTTACTTTAGCTTGGTCGTTGCATTTACTAGCTAGCACTTATCGCTAGTCTTTATCCAATATAGCTTTCTCCAACATGTAAAATCCCTATCCTCCACCTGAATTGTTTCCCCCATTCATGCTGCAGCTACAGTCTGTTACATAACATCAAAGTGAAGTGAGCTAATGAGGACTGACAACTCTTTTAAGGCACTTCTCACATTCTAACTGGTGGCCTTTTCTGCACAGGATCACCAGGATGGGTCAATGACAGGTCTATACCTGAGGATTTCAGGATTAAAAACTGAACTTTAGACTCCGTCTTGTCTGCAGTAAAACCAAATCCCAGAAGTGTTTCTTTCAATATGTTTGTTTGTTTGGAGTAGTTGGAGGGGAAATCTAACCTAGCTACTCAACAAAAGAGACAACAGAGGTGTGTTTAAATAGATGTGAAAAATAGTGATGTGCATTTAGCTAAATTAAAAAAAATACCCCATAGCAAGCTTCACACAAAAGAGACAGACAAAAACAAAAGAGGTATGTTTAACTAGATGTGGAAAATAATGTTGTTCATTTAGCTAAATGAAAATTTAACCACTAGCTTCACACTTACGGCACACAGAGCTTGCTATCTTTTCAAAGGAAACAAATAAATACTCTTCCTGCAGAGAAAGTTTTTGGCTCTGATTGGTTCATTCTTCTGGCTTAACTCCAAGTAACTTCTAACTTGTGTGCAATCCCACTTTAAATACACAGACAAACTTGCTGGGTGCTGTTGCAACACCCCTGGAGCTCAAAGTGTTGCTCAGGACTGCCATGAGAACAACAACACAGTATTCCAAACCAAAACATGGGAAAATGTGTGGACTCGAAGCTGGAGTGCCTTGCAAAAGCGTGCACGCTTCTCAAACCTGACGGATTAGCACAGAGTGGTTTTCAATTTGCATAGAAAATTCTGGAAAGTGTGATGAGCATTTTAATATGATACTGCTAAGTAAAATCCAGTGCAACCAAATGTTTTCAGAACCATTTGGTTGCATGAAAAACACCTTTTTCATGCAAAATTGCTGAATGGTGTGAAAGACTAATTGACCGATCTTTAAAAAACTAGATATATAGAGATTCAAATTTTTACCNAAGCTTCCAGAAAACTGTCAAAACACTGAGTTTCTTTAAATCAAGCCTAAAAGCTGACCTAGATTAATATGATGGCATTTGACAAAGTGTAATGTTTATTGCTGTTCCATAATTGGCTACGGTGTTGTGTTTTTATGGTGTAAAGCACTTTGAATTACTTTATTGTTTAAATTTGCTATAAATACATTTGACTTGAGCCACATATGACTACATCTTTTTCATATATTTTAAGATTTTTACTCATTCTGTTGCCAAGTCATCTTTTAGTTTCAGGCAACATGCTTTAAAATGCAGCTATAAAAAGTCTGAATCAGTGTGTATTTTATCCAAACCGTATATGAAAAAACAAAACAGGTGAACATGAACGACACATTGATCCTAATTTTACTTCTACAGAGTTCCACTTCCTTCGCCTGCACCAAATGACCTCGATTTATGATCCAAGCAAAGACTTATCATCCCACAGCATGTTCGGTGACCAGAAAAATGTCTGGGCAGAAAATTATGCTGCGCAGATAAATCCACAACTTTACATATTCATCAGTGAAATTCTCCACGCGAAAGCTGTACGGCAGCCATTAAAACCAGATGGGCTGAATTTAAAGTTCATCTGCAAAACCGCAAGGTCTATGCTAAAATTAAGATGTGTGCAACACCCGGCTTAGGGATGAAAGTACATCTTAGTGAACTAGGATGAGCTCAGAGCAGTGGAATCCAAATCAGCGACAAATGTCTGTGTTACAACAGCGTTTGACATTGGCACTTCTAGCGCTTTTTCCAGTCAATAAAGCTAAAAAATCAGATGTCCAGCTGAGGAGAAACTAGTCTTACTTTTATGTTGCAAACGCTTTTGTGAATTAGAATAAGGATAGGGCTTAGCCTATTAGACTGAACATCTGCAAAATATGCAAAATGAAAATATAGGTTAACAGGTTAGATTGCTTTATAAGAGCTTTCTTTAGCAACTGATGACTGAGCGGTGCTTTAAGCAATAAATATTGAACAATAAATGATTAGGATCAAAAGACAACAAAAAAAGAGGAAAAACAGCAAAACACTTTGATAAATTTGAATATTCATGAGAAATCCTTCAAATTTCAATCAGCCCAGTCAAAAGTTTCCAAATAGATACTCAAATATTTTAGGAATCTGTTTGTAAGAGGACTGCCTTTCTTCTTCACATACCATTGCGAGTAAAGATTGCAATTTTAGAAGTAAGACTTACTTCGCAAGACATTAATTGCGTAAGCCCAGGCCTTACTTAATACATTTTCAGTCAAAATAACTAAAGCTTAGAAGACTGTAATAAAATGGAGTAAAACTGTTAAATAATGACTTTCATGTTGTTAAATTGTGATATTAAACAGGACAAGACTACATTTTTTAAAGAGAAACATAGCTGTGAGCTCTTAGTAGCACCTAGCATCTTTAGTTGTGCTGTGAAAAAGCTAGCATTCAAGCTAGTGGAAAAATTCAACAAGAGCTACATATTTTCTGGAGGTAAAAGTAAGTTAAGAGGAGAGACAGGACTTACATTTTTGTCAGACAGAAGAAGCACAAGTAAAAGTGAATGTGCTGGAAGCAAATTAGGTACTACAAAGCTAGCACTTTCCAAGCAACTAGGTCTGATTAATGATACTGATTAGGGCTGTATCCTGTCCAGGTGTGTTCTTAAAATAACCAAGATGTCAATACTTACTTTAGCAACCACCAGTTAAATCAAAGAAGAAAAATAAGAAGGTACTTACTTTACTCTCTTATGTTACAGAGATAACTGAACTGAACTGAACAGACCAACAGGACCCCCAGTGATTAGCTCCACCTGTGCTTCTGAGGCCATAAAAGTCTAACTGGCAACAGTTTAAATAAAAAAGACTCCTGGAGTGTTATCTCTGCTGGCAAGCTTTTTGGATAGTTATGAGGTTTTAAAACTTTTTTTTTTATGTTTTTGGAACCGTTTCAGTATGTATTAGGCAATGATAAAGCAGTGCATGCATCCCAGCTGTGTCACTATAAACCAGACAAGGCTCACAATGTGACAGAGGTGAACGTCTTACATTATCAGGAAAAAAAAGGGCTTCAGAGGAAATGCATTAGGTGTCCCCTGTTTAAATACAGGCTGGTTGTTAATGTTTTGACAAACCCTGTGAGCTTCCGCGGCGCTAACAAAGCGCATTGAAACTGATGCACGCTGTTAACAAAACAGTGGATCACTCCCAAGAAAGCCTGGCATGGTCTGCGTGTCGAAACACTGCAAACCACATAGTTGGCCCATGCTACAACTTGCTCCAATTTAAATAGTTTGAGACACAGATTGCCATCTCACAGAGATGTGAGATGAGAAAAACAAGGAATATTTACTAAAATAAAATGGAATCTGAGCTGGAACCTCCATCATGTATGCCATACCAAAAGCATTGCTGTTAATTACTGGCAGAGGGTTTTCTTGAGTTTTTAACGGTCCGATTTATAAAATAGATTCTTTCTGGTTATCTCTATTTGGTTTTCAGCTGTGTGGAGCATAGAGTAATCAGCCTTGGCCCTCTTCCATCTGCTGCTTTGCACTGTGGGGAAGAAGGGGAAGACAAGTATTCCTTATTCAAGTATTGCGTGGAAATGTTTCTTATTGCAAAAGACACAAAAGTCCTAATAAAACTTGTAGGACTTTTACCCATCAATGCTACTAAAATAAACACGATTTTAAAACTGCAAACGACTAACTGTGTCATCTCCTCCTGAACGGAAACCTTAACTAGTTTGCCGGGTAATAACAGATAGGCATATTTTGCATTTGGGCACTTGAAAACTTTCGAAATAGCCGAAAGAAAACACCTCATCCCATCGGCAAAACTTTTTATCGAAAAACAAGAGTTTTTTTCAAAATTGCCCTGTTTCCATTAAACAAATTTATTTTAGAAATGTGAAATTGCACAATTATATGGTCAGAGGAAACAACTGGTATGCTGAATGCCATTTACTGTAACTGAGGTTGTGTGAAAAGAGTATGCTGTTGATTTTAAACTGAAAAAAATGATAGTTTACATGGTGGCTTTGTGTTACAATAGACTTAATTCTAATTTTAACTGAGTAATTAAATTTACTGATGCATGCTAATGTAAAGCAGTGCACAAGTGTCACTAATATGAACAAACGACATGCATGGGTGTGTTTTGGAGGATGAAAAGAAAACAGGTTTCACAGAGTGAAATACTATGTATTATTTATTCCCTCTCTTCAGTCTGGTATGAGAAGACCCAAGATGCAGTACTAGACCTTTGGCTTTGGGTCAAGAACCACTACCTCAGATGACATTGTTATATATCTGTAGCACTTCTAGTATTAGATTATGTTTAATAAAAACAAAGAACTTAATACTGGACCGAGTAACATTATCATCATTAAAAACACACAGGCAGGTGAAAGAAGTACTCCAAATGATAGCTGTTAACAGTTTTCTAGCTTTTTGTATGCATGTCAAACTTCACGTCAATAAGTAGAAACAGTTGCTGACTATAAAATTGTGCTCCACCATTACTAAACAGCAAAGTAATTTGTGTCTGAAGTTAAGAAACCTTCTTGTTAAAACGTGTTAAGCATAAACAATGGGAGGTGTGAAAGCTGCTTTGAAGAATGCACTTGGAAGCTGAAGAGTTTTTCTCCTTCACAACAGCAAAATGAAGCTTAATACCAGCCCTTCCTGCATGAGATCCATCTAATATCATGCTGGCCTTTATTGTCTGGGACATAAGACCTAGTCTTTATACCAACTACTCAACAAAAAGCTAAGCTTTTGTTGGCTTGTTCCACACTTTGATCAACCTACGCATGAATGCATTCTCTATGAGTATACCGGCTTCTTGTTAAGATGATTGGTAAATCTAAATTGTCCTAGGTGTGTCTCTCTATGTTGCCCTGTGATGGCAACCTGTTCAGGGTGTACCCCAGCTCTCACCCAATGAGCCGCAGAGATAGGCACTAGCAACCATGTAAGAACAAGTCTGTGTTGACAATGGATACATGCTTTGAGTGAGCCTGGTTTTAATGTTTCAGATATGGCCACAAGAGGACCACTGTATGGTGTTTTTGGAGTTCAGAAATAATTGTATTGTATTTCTTATTATTCTGAAAACCACATTACGTTGAAACTTCTAAAGTGGCAACCAAAAAACAAAAAAAAACACAAAAAAGGAGAGTCTACTACTAATACGATATGTTGTGTTGGTTACAGTGACGGGGATTCCCCTGACTTCTACACTCTACCTACCAAACAACCAGTTTGGTTGAAGGAATTACATGAAACAGTCTTAATGCTAAGCTTTCCTAAAACACCTATTATTCTCCATTGACTACTCTGTCATGACAAATGGGTGTGTGTCCGGTAAATAAGGATGGAAGCACAAGTGTATATTGAAATAATAACAACAAAAAGTAGTTGGGGAGGTATTGGTGGATTGACAGAGTATTAGAGTGCAGGGCATTAAAGTCTATTCTCACAGGATTTTATGAACAGACGAGCATACAGATCAGAAAGGCAAGCTGATCGTTTCAAGGTATAGTGTCTTCTAGTCAAATGCTTTAGGGCTGGAGTCATTGACCTGAACTTTTATTGATTCTTACTTTAGAACCAATAACCATATATTCTCTTTGATGATAAAGCAGTCTTCTAACAATGTGGTGAGGAAAGGCAGTCATTCTACCCCTGAGTGTGCTGTAATCCAAGCTGCTCTGTTGCATCTAGAGGCAAACTGGCCAGCTGTCCCAACCATGTGCTCCAAAGCAGACCTGCCTCAGATTGTTTTTGTCCACCAAAGAAAAATCCAATTCCTTTGAAAGACTCTACAAATGAAAAATAAGATGTGATCAAGATTGTTGTCAAGTAGCCCTGATTCTTTAGATTTTGTTATGTTAAGACGAGATAGGAAGTAGCTGCGGCTCCATGTCTGGTTTTACTTTGACTGTTTTGAACCAATATTTAGAGGCTATAATTTATTTCTATGCACCTTTTCAAAAATATTTTCTTCTTCTTCTGTTGTTCCTATAGTTTGGTTACCTTACAACATAATTCCTGCCTAATATTTGCTCCTCATTGAACTCAAACAATCAAAACAGACCCTTACCTTTTGGTTAATTTTTTTTTAATTTTTATTGTTTTGTACCTCCATTTCTTTTAATACAGTCAAATAATTGCACGGTGAGATATGTGTGGGTCTGATGAACATGGAAAAAGGTTATAATTCAGAATAATCTTAATTAATGATTTGTCCAAGATTTATGATAAGAAGTCATATGTGTCACTGTAGGGCCAAAAAGATATGGAATGAAATAGCTGTCTTGGTTTTGTTGTAGGCTGCATATTGGGGATTCTACTTATGCATTATGGTGTAGACCCCGCCTCTCGCCCGAACGTTGGCTGGAAATAGGCACCAGCACCCCTCCCGACCCCACTGAGGGACAAGGGTGTTCAGAAAATGGATGGATGGATGGATTATGGTGTAGTTCAACAATGATGTTTAAGTCTACATGTTTAGGGCCATTACTGAAAGAGGTACCCACACTCCAGTCTCAAAACTTTTGCAGCCCCTAACAAGGTCTCTGCTGGGAATGTCCTATCTTTAGCTCCATCAATCTGACCATCACCTCTGACCCCTCTCCCTGCCCCTAGTAAAAAAACAACTCCACTGCATGATGCTACTACTACCTCCATGTTTCATAAGTTGCTCTCAGAAGCCACCTGTGTGTAAGTTACTCCATTTTCTGAAGAGAAAATATTTGGATGTTGTGTTGGTTGACTGCATAAAATCTGGATGAAATTCATTGAAGTTTGTACTCATGACAAACCAGAGAAGCTTTTGCAGAACACTGTAATCATGCTTAGAGGAAAGTATTTGTCTACAGAACAAAACATACACCAGCATTAGCTCAATTATCTTAAATCAAATGAAAGAAACAAGTCTTCTGCTGTACAATAGCCTTTAATCTACATCCATTACTTTTCAACCCACTTTGAGACATGTCTTCTTTAAACAGAGGGCGGAGAGACCTCAACTGATGACATGGTAAAGTTATGAGGTCTAAAAAAGTAGAACAATTATTTTATTATTTTACCTCTCTGTTCTTTGTGCTTGCTCCATCAGCAAAGAAGGAACACACATTAAATTAGACAATTTACCTCTTTCCCCAAGGGCTCTTTCTGTCCAGAGGCCTGAGCGTGTTTTGTTATTTCTATTTTTTTTTTTTTTCCGCTTGAGAAATTGAATTCTGGGTAAAAAGAAACGTTCGCCCAACACCTTTTACTGCCGTGTTTAGCTCCTTTGTTCTGGAACCATGCTCCACTGCTTCTTTTGCAAACACAACTCTTGACAGTGCAGCAACAGCTAACACATTTAATCAATTGAAATGAATTGCCTCATATGTTTGCAACTACTTATTTCTTAGTCACAATACGAGGCGGGATTAGAGCCACGGTAAAAGGTCTGGGAAAGACGGCAGTGAGCCAACATTACATCATCACCTTTGTCCTTGATATAAGCGTTTGGAAAAGCTGTGGCAGAAAGGCACAAGAGGAGAGGATGATGTTGTTTTAGCAAAGAAAAATCTGGTGCTAAAAGTTAATATAAAAGACTTTAACACCTGCAGAGGCCAGTCTTCCCTCCGTTCTCTTCATATGGAGATTTGTATCTTAAATGGTCCTGACCAGCTTCAAAAACCTAACCCTTCCTACCCCCCCCATGTTACCCGAACTTATCCAAGTATCCAGTCGTTGTTAAGCCACTTGATTTGGTTTTATTGCTCCTTTTTAAATCTCACACTGATAGTTTGAAAGCTAGGAAAGGAGAATTATTAGTGAAAAATTTTAAATGAGGTGAGAAAAACATGAAATAAGACACTAAATGCCAAATAGCAAGCTTATTCTTGGGGTTCTAACATCTCCTTACAATATAATACTGGAAATGTTTGGAGCATTTCACAAATTTCAGTCTTGTATAAGGGTTTGAACTTTCTAGGGCCTACTAATGCTAATGATGCTAATCGCTAGCATGTTAGCAATGCTAAAGACAGTTTAAGATGTCAGCTCACTGAAGTTGTTTTGATTTTGTTTTGAATTAGCAAATTCTCAGTTTCAAGATATTCCTGTCTTATACACAAGATGATGTCATCTCTGCTCGTATGAATAATTAACAGGAAGGCGGCAAGTACTACAGTGCTGCTAACTGTAGTACTTAAAGAAAAACTTGGAAAAAATTGGTACCAGCATGTCATATATATACAAAAAAATAAAACAGAGGTGGCAATTCCTATTTTTCTTGGTCATTTGAAAAAAATAACGTGGGGTCAAAACTGAGTTGTGTGTTTCCTATCACAGTTTTCAAATCTGTCAAAACGTATGCCACACAGCATGTAAAAACATGTAAAAAACATTCCAGTCTTCAGGCAAACTGATATAACTGGTTCTCAGATAATATTATATGCTCTCTGTGCACTTTTCACTTTTGGTATTCAGAGGATGGAAACAGACAAAGATCTGGTCAGATAAAAAATAAACGAAGCTTGGAAAAAAAAAACAACTTTGGTTGTCCTGTAATGTAAATACCACAGAGAAACTGATGTAAATTTTGCAAACCACAACTAATAACACGTTCGTCAGCTTCATTTTCATTCCACGTGTCTAAAAAAAATGCAACTTATGCTTGGTGAAGATGAAAGTGGTAGGTCAAATATCTTCATACCAATAAGTCTTTGCCTGACGTAACATGATTCAGAAACTTTTTCCTCTTGACAAAAAAAAGTTGAACTGGTACATACTGGAGTATTTTACTATCTTAAATAAACAGGAAGTTCAAAACTTCCATTCTTTGTCTATTAAGTCCTTTCCCAACTTAAACATACCATTAAAGATACGTGAGATTTCATGCAGTGCATTTTGTTCTATATTTCTGTTTTAATTGTGTTTTCTTAGAATTAGCCAATAAGTTAAGATATGGAAAAGAAATGAGACTTCTGTTGGTATGAAAGGCAGATTTAGTTGTCCACAGATTTCAGGTCTGGGATTCCTGAGCGGCACTTTGAAAACCTTAAAAGAACGCCGCATTACCTCCACCAGACAATCCCTAAGGAACAGATGACAAGATACGTTTAGTATGCAAAACGTAAGAATTTACAGTCAACATGTATTGTAACCTCAAGTTGAAATAGTTTGGCATGAAAACGATGTTTTGCTATTCAGCTCCAAGGGCACTGAAAGCAAACAGCAAAAACCAAACAGAAACCCAAGAATCTGAGAAACTACACCACCATGCAAAACAGATCCTGACCCTGAACATTCCCACCGCTGGTTAGACAGGGCATAGCAGGAAAACCAATCCTTGGCATGCCCATGGCATACCCAGACTCTAGCAGTCACCACTGTGGTACTTTGCCTACTTTTTCTGCTCAGTCGTTTTCCCAATTTTGCTCCCTGTGCTCTTTGCAGACCCTCCTACAATCGGCATACAAATGTGTACATCAACACCTGTGTTTGCGCCTGAAATCCTTGCACCTGGGTGGGGAAGAGTTTGGATTACACAAGGTTCACGGAGACTGAAGTCAAAGTCTGCGATGCCATTCACATCAGCAGGGAACGTTTGCCAGACTGTTGTTTAATCAGTCTTCCCTGTGGGTTTCAGCATGGTGAAACAGCTTAGTAGCTCTGGTGGTGGTATTGTGATGTTATGAGCCCGCTTTTCCAAAAGCAGGGACATGAAAGCTTGTGAGTACGGATGCACCGATATGAAAATTTGGGTCAATATCAATATCCAATCTGATTGAGAAATTTGGGCAAAGCTTGAAAATTGATGCTCTCGATCCAATTGGAGTTTGAGCTGTTTTGAAAAGAAGAATGTGTAAAAAAAATATCATTCAGAATAAAAAAGCACACCACACTTTTCTGATTTCTATTTGTAAAAGATTTTGTTTCATTTTCCTTTCCCTTGACAATAACGTGTTACTTTGTGTGGCTTGTTACATAATCCCCAACAAAATGAATGACGTTTGTGATTGTCCATATTTCAGCTTTCAGTTCTCCATCAGGAATGTAATAACATGGAAAATTGTATGTCAGGACAGATCTGAGTTAATTTTTTTTCTGACTGTAGAATTACCAGACTTGCATACAAATTAATTAAAAAAATTGATCTAACTGATGAATTTCAAGTCACCAGAGTTTCTAACTACAAACATGACCAAACAAGCAATTTACAAGCCTCCTCGTAATTGCAGGCTGTCACCAGAGTGATTCCCTTTCTCAGTGTTTACATTCGCCGCACGGTATCTTTGATTATAGCACCAACAGCCAGTTTTTCAAACGCATGTTTAGTTCAAAATGGATGTGATCAGCTCAATCGTTCACTTAGATCTTCAGTAATAGTGAAGTAGGGCTTTGCATATTTGAGGCGCTTTAAATCTCTTCTGGATGGCTGGGCTAACTGAAACCCATGACTTGTGGAGCAGCAGGAGTGATGTTCTACGTGGGGATTGGTACTGGACTGCTCCCTGAAACAAAGTGAGTACGAAACGAGAAGTGTAATGCTGTGATCTACAGAGGGTGACGATGTTCATGCAGCCTCTTCTTCTAGTCATTTGGCTTCCTTTGAGGTTAGAAATTTTACTTTAGCTTGGTCGTTGCATTTACTAGCTAGCACTTATCGCTAGTCTTTATCCAATATAGCTTTCTCCAACATGTAAAATCCCTATCCTCCACCTGAATTGTTTCCCCCATTCATGCTGCAGCTACAGTCTGTTACATAACATCAAAGTGAAGTGAGCTAATGAGGACTGACAACTCTTTTAAGGCACTTCTCACATTCTAACTGGTGGCCTTTTCTGCACAGGATCACCAGGATGGGTCAATGACAGGTCTATACCTGAGGATTTCAGGATTAAAAACTGAACTTTAGACTCCGTCTTGTCTGCAGTAAAACCAAATCCCAGAAGTGTTTCTTTCAATATGTTTGTTTGTTTGGAGGAGTTGGGGGGGAAATCTAACCTAGCTACTCAACAAGAGAGACAACAGAGGTGTGTTTAAATAGATGTGAAAAATAGTGATGTGCATTTAGCTAAATTAAAAAAAATACCCCATAGCAAGCTTCACACAAAAGAGACAGACAAAAACAAAAGAGGTATGTTTAACTAGATGTGGAAAATAATGTTGTTCATTTAGCTAAATGAAAATTTAACCACTAGCTTCACACTTACGGCACACAGAGCTTGCTATCTTTTCAAAGGAAACAAATAAATACTCTTCCTGCAGAGAAAGTTTTTGGCTCTGATTGGTTCATTCTTCTGGCTTAACTCCAAGTAACTTCTAACTTGTGTGCAATCCCACTTTAAATACACAGACAAACTTGCTGGGTGCTGTTGCAACAGCCCTGGAGCTCAAAGTGTTGCTCAGGACTGCCATGAGAACAACAACACAGTATTCCAAACCAAAACATGGGAAAATGTGTGGACTCGAAGCTGGAGTGCCTTGCAAAAGCGTGTACGCTTCTCAAACCTGACGGATTAGCACAGAGCGGTTTTCAATTTGCATAGAAAATTCTGGAAAGTGTGATGAGCATTTTAATATGATACTGCTAAGTAAAATCCGGTGCAACCAAATGTTTTCAGAACCATTTGGTTGCATGAAAAACACCTTTTTCATGCAAAATTGCTGAATGGTGTGAAAGACTAATTGACCGATCTTTAAAAAACTAGATATATAGAGATTCAAATTTTTACCGATACCAATTTTTTTTTGTCTGAAAAGTCACTAAATATTCTGAAGGAGTCGCTAAATTGGCAACAGTGACGTGACTATTGTTAACCTGGTAGGCCAATCTGTCTGTCAATCCCCTCCTATGGCAGAGCCAAAAGGGGAAACTGATTGATTTTCAGACCTTTGCAGATGTAGTTAAGATTGGTGGTTTCACTTATAAGTATTGGCCAATCACCAATCTCCAATCTTCCAAATCCAGGTCGATTTATTGATGCACCCCTCTAATCTATAAACTTCTTATTGCATGACGGATGATGTGATGTGCATCTTTATGATCTATAACAAATTACTGGCTTAAAGGATGAAGCTTCCCTTAAATTTCTGGCTCAAAGGACACATGTTCTTCACATGCAGATAATGTAGCTGCTTAAATGAAACATTAGTATGGAAATAGGCAACTTACAGTCTTGACTTATAATCTTGTTCCAATAAGAAAATTCTCCATTTGTATATCCGAACAGTCTGGCTGTGTTGTGACATGTCATCAAGTCTGTATTTAGGGAATCTGGGGGGAGTAAAAAAGGCCAATTATGTGCTTTAAGGCTTTATCGTACATTTAGCCTCAGCAACTGTGGGAAAAGCAGAGGATGAATAACCACCCTGAAATGCAGCTTTTCGAAGAATTAGAAGCTCAGTGTCGGACCACAAACCATGGATGGGGTGAGTGAACATCTGCATACTCTTTTGTTATTTACCGCACAGCGTCCGTTAGGGGACTCTAGTTTCAAGATGACGAGTTGCGATCTGTAGCTGCCAATTACATCTTCTTATTGCTTCTGCTTTTTGAGGAGAAAAGCAGTATAGACAAAAGCTCTGAGAGCAGAAAGCAACATAGGAGACGGAGCAGCTCTAATCTTCCTTGATTGTGCAGATTGTACACCAGATTGGAGCTGAAGGTAATAGCGCTTGAAAGGGCGACCGATGCCTCTTTTTTGCTCCCCACAGAGGTTGTGACAAAAGCATCAAGAGTCCCTGGGGAAGCATCAGCACAGGATGTACAATGACTGAGCTCAGCTGCTGCAATCAAATACAAAGTGGATGGTAAGCCTATTATGACTGATATTCAATCTAAGCAACAAATATCTAAGCAACAAATATAGACATAGACAAAGAAAACTCAGAACAGACTAGGCATTGCCGTTCGTATTCCTTGAAGCTGTTCACATTTTATTGACTTTGCAATGTCAGCTTCTGCACTTGGTTCACACGGCAAGATTTTAAAATTACTGACCGATTGTGTGGTCTGAGAGACCACACATGTGATGGTACAAAATCGTAGGTATAACAGGTTTGGTCGTACGGTTTGTGGTATCGAGTCACCCGGCAGAAGCAACACACCACACACCAACCGATTTCACTCACCAACATTCAGATGTCAAACAGGAGATCTCGCAAAACCCTTCGACACAAAGAGACTGAGTCCAGAGAAAACAAATATGGCTGAATGAGAAGAAGAAGAAGCAGCATTGGTGATAGTTTGTGGACTATGTTTAACCGAGGAAACACAATTCAAAGATGTCTCCAATGTCCAACAGGACTTTCGGTTGCGTCACGGTAGTCTGTTTCATCCTCTGTGTATTATTAATTCCTCTTCGTGTTTCCGTCACCTCGCTTTTTGATTGGTTACACGTCACATTCAACAGGCTGCGTTGTTGAATGTCCTTGGGGGATGCCAGTCACCCTCCAATATTGGGCCATGACAATTCAACGTGTTGAATATCCCCAATTTTAGATTGGAGTGGTCGCCACGTCTTTCCACACAATGCAGGAATATCGCTTAAAATTATCTTTAGAGCCGTCCCAGCCATTCTTAAGATTTCTGGAATGGAAAGATCTGGATAAATATTGGTTTTAAAAATCTTCCTGTGTGAACTAGGCATTAAGTCTTTGGCAGCATCCAACAGGTTTCCTCCAAAAACTGCCCTGTATTTACCTCTATCTGTCTTCCCATTGTCTTCTCTTTCAAAAATAAGCATCCACAGAGCATGATCTAGAGCACTTCCATGTTTCACCATGGAAATTGTGTTTTTAGACTGATGTGTAGTGGTATTTTCCCACTACATCTGGAGTTTTGCATGCAAGACTTCAACAGTGTTCTCATCTGACCAGAGTATCTTTCTTGCACATGTTTGCAATGTCCTCCTACGTGGTTTGTGGCTAAGTTTAAATTGGATTGATGCACTGAACTGGTGCATTTAGTGGCAGTGCAAAGGAAGCTGAATGTAAATGCATATCTTATTTTTAAGGATATTTGAAGACAAGGGATCATTTTCCTTACTGTTATTTACATTACTGTTATAGTCTATCTGTCATAGGATATCCCAATAAAATACATTGAAGTCTGTGATTGGACAGCAATCAAGTGCAAAAAAATTAAAAAAAAAAGTTTGACGGGTGCGAAATCTTCTGCAAGGCATTGTAAGTGGATTCAAACGGAGTACACATCAGACATCTGAGACAAAAATGTGTACTGCTATTGAATGTGAAGTTTTTTACAGTCCGTCACGTTTTCCAGAAGCATCTCTTCAGAGAGGGGTTTGAAATCTGAGACCCTACACTCCGGGAAAGACTTTTTTTTTTCACTTTCTCTAAGGTCTCAGCTTATTGTGTCAAACCATAGAAAACACTGAGCAATACTTTCCCATCACAAGATGTCAGAAGAGACTGCATCGAAAGAAACCCATTGCAATTCTATAGATGACGAGCAAGACGTCAGCAGCTGTAAACCTATGAAACTCGGAGAGATTACATATTTTGTGTGGTCTGAAAGCCCTTGTCTTACACAAGCAAAGCCAAGCATTTTCCAAGGGGAAACTACAGCGGATCTTTTCAAATACACGGCTGCATGGATCAATGGATGAGTCGCCTGCATTCTGCTGAGGTGAGGAAAGCCATGAAGCTCTGGTAAGAAGAGGAGGGAGACGTCTGCATGGTTACCGGTGTACATCTAGGGAGGAAATGCTCCTCAGGATGACCAATAACGCTGATCAGATTAATAGTTGTTTCACTGTAAAGCTGACGGGCTTTCTCAGGAGACCAGCAACAGTTCTGGTGCCCCTTCTTTTGACTATAACCCCAATCTTTAGCTCCCTCCACAGACCAGACATAAGTCAGGGCTCCAAAACATTAATATTACTTCCAGCATGAAGAAACATGTTGGAAAAATTGAAATATTACTTATCAAAGTTTTTCATGGCAACAGCCAGATTTTAATCTTTTCACCAACAATAAAAAGAAAAATGGTTTGTGTCATTTCTAATTTAGATACATATCCAATAGCTTTGAAAGCGTCTGCAGACTGAATAGTCATGACTTGTTTTATCTGACTTTTCGTCATTGACCTGAGACATCTGTTATTACTATCGTAGACATTACGCTGCTGTGTTGTGTCAGCGTCCTTTTTCTGCGCATGCGGGTCACTTTGGGTCGTAAAACCGTTCATGGAGAAGTTTTAATGTTATCGCATTTACCATAGTTAATAGTATGAATGTCCACGCAAAAAAAATTGGATTTCAGCAAAAAATTGTAAATGTCAAGACCTAATGTGTGAATGTAACTATATACTGATCAAATTCAGTCAGGTGTCTGAAAGCTTCAATTAAGGTCTGTCCAGGTACAAACATCATGAAAAAAGCTGCAGTCCTGACTCTCAGGACAACTCAGTCTTTTCCGTACCCACAACTGATGACGATTTCTTTTTGATCTCTTGTGCCTTCCCCTAACAGAGTCACAACTTGGGCAAAGAGCCATCTCACCTTCAGCAAATAGTAATAATAAATAAATAAATAGATGCCAGAGAAGGTTTTGGAATTTGGCCTACCTGTTGAGTTCTACAGACACTAACCTACTAAGATTTTGATCAAACCTACAGAAAAAGACTAATTGGGCAACTACGAGTTGTTTGGCAATGGTTTTAAATAAAGGAAATCAGACCATGGTCTACAGTTTTGCTTAAACCAAGCCAAAGTAATCATGCCAGAAGAATCTCAAACATGTCTAATTAGAAATTTGAGAGAGGTAGACCCCCCTCTGACGTGACTCCAATGATAATAGAACCAATTGGCAAAGTGCTGTCACACACCATGGTAACAGTACCAAGCAGGAATTCTTTTATTTGTCTTTTACTGGGGTTTAGAGCGAAGCCACAAGAAAACAACAAAGCTATCACATTAAACTTGATCACATTGAACTTTTTTCTTCTTTTTTTTTCTAAACCGTGTAAGCCCAGGGCCCAAAGAGAGAATGTCAGAGTGGATTATGCAGCATGCAGATCCTGGATGCTCCTGAGCAGACGATATGGAAATTAGTTATTGCCTAATTCACCTGATCTCCCTGAGCAACCCTCCTTGTGAAATTACACACAAATACCTGCAGTCACACAGCGCGGGTCTTCCCCCCACCCAGTTGGAAATCCTGCTCACTCTGAATTTATTGCATAATTTCTTACTTTGTTGCTTCAACTTTCTCATGGGAAAAAACTAAAAGTTTAAATCAGACATTCACGTGTCGGAGAAGTTTGAGTATTATTTTAGAGTCATTTAGCTGTCATTGCTAGTTGTGTCAAAAAATTTGGGTTGGAAGGGGAAGTTCTCCAGGAGGGACCCCTGGGGGTCTCAACTCGTTCCCGAGGGAAAAAGAAAAAAGAAAGCGCCATGTTGAGGCTTCCCGGTGTGAATCCAGTGCACCGCTCCAGGAACTCGCAAAGCAGACGTTATAAAATCACTTCCACGGAGGAGAGAGAGTGTGCGTGTAAGAGAGAGAGAAATGAGAAAAGGGCGGGGGAGACCTACCTTTGCAATGGCCTTTTTATACCTCATGGCTGCTTGTTCGATAAGGTTTTGCACTTTAACGTTCCCATCTCCACACGGAACGACCACGCGCGTCCTCCCGAAACACACCGTCACTTTCATGTCTCCCCCGCTGCTGTTAATCCCAAAGAGGAAAAAGCCGCGTCCGAACGACGACAACAACCATCCCGTGTGTGTGTGCAAGCGAGTGGAAATGGGTGAAGGTGAAACAAGTAAAATCCCCCGAGAGAAAAATCGCTCTTCGCTGTGCTGCCGAGTCCTCAGAGGAGAAGCGGGCAGAAGCTCCACGCGCAGGATCCCAGCGGCGGGGCTGGGTGGCGTCCTCCCTCGTGCCGCGCTAACTGACTCACTTCACTTGCTTGAAAGTTCCCAACTAAAAAGCCTTTCCCGACTCCGAGTGCACAGCTGACAACTGACACTACGTGAGAGCCACATGTTCGAGCAGGCACGAAGAATGTACTTCCAGAGCGCTCTGAGGCCAGGCAGAGCCATCCGTCTATGAAATCCCACTTTTACACTTCTACTTTTAGCTTGGTGTCTGTTGCTTTTAATGATTGAAAGTGTTACATACCAAACTTTTTTCTTTTGTCAAAAATGTTTGGTATTATAACTGTAATGCACTTTGGAGTCTTATTTCTTGCAAACATCTGACGCAGTACAATTCATCTTTTCAAGGACTACACTTTTTTTTTTCTTTCAACCTGACTTGGGTTTCAAATATAAGTCAAACTGAGTTCAGTTCAGTTTAAGACATGTAAAGACGGCTAAATAAAAATGTAAGTGCAGGGATTCTGGTTAGGTGAGATGAAATAGAGGCAGTCAGATCGATCCAAAATAACGATAATATTGATACTAAGTCAGTATAGGATCAATATTAGCGTGGTAAGATTGATACTTTGGGTTTTTTCCAGTTTCTGTTGATCGTATTAATATGTTATTATAAAGTATTTTGTACACCTTATGATGACACATCCACTTAAATAATAAAAACATTGGCAATCCGGCCTCTGTATTTATTTGAATTAATACCAAAATATGCAGTATTATAGAGGAAGTATAGTGGTTTGACATTTTTTTCACAAGACAAGAACCCTGAACATGTGGACTAAGCAACAATGGAATAGTTTAGATCAAAGTGTATTGATGTACATTGAATCCTTAGTATTTTCAGGGGTATTTCAAAGGCACCTTCGAACAGCTCAGATCCACAAATACTTGAGTCTGTCACAAAAAATGTTTACAGTTGCCTATTTTAATAGTTCACACACCAAATATACCTTAATATACATTACTATGCACCATGTAAACATTTAACTAGCTAGTTGTAAAGTGGAAAAATGTAAAAGGACAAAGGGGTATGATGCTTTTGCAAGGAACTGCAAATCTGATTTGAGGGGAGGATGTAAAATATTAGAACATTTTATTTTCACTTTGATCCCCATTAAAAAAAAAGCCAAAACATGAGAATATGTTTGCTAATGTGATGCCATTTCCATATCAAATACATGCAAAAAGCCTACATAATAATCCCCACTCAACCTGCTGGATAAATAGCAATTTTAACAAACAAGAAAGATTTTGGGTGTCTTATCTGCAGTTGTAATGTCAGATCAGAGCACTTACTAATGGGAGGAATTATACTGTGTATGAATTATTGACCTGCATAGCTGGATAAGGACTATGCCAAAGGATAGATAAAACGTATGACCCAATTTACAGAGAAAAGCTGAAACCTTTCTGTGGAGCTTCCCTCGCTCCCTGCAGCTCTGACTCTTTATGATCCAATGTAGTCCAAATGAATGAACATGAACGTCGGCTCAGTATGGACAAGGCAGGTCCAAAACCGTGTAGTGTTAGCACAAGCATCAGGGTGTCACGTGGGCCAAAGTTTCTAAGCTAGCACCAAGTGTTTGCCTGGTGTCAGATGTCTTTGTTTATTGCAATAATAACTTTAGACCATGCTCTGTGACTTCCTTATTTCTTCTGTTTGTAGTGGCCAGGGTTCACCCTGCAGAGGTACAAGCTAACAAATTCTGCCTCAACTGTACCTATACTGATACATCTGACTCTGGAGGAAGATGTTTTATGGTATGCTCGTTTGCAAATGCTATGAGTTCTGTGACACTTTTAAATTTGACAGGAAATGCATGAGGAGCTGAACTGTTTCCACAGGTCATTTCTTCCTAGATCTTGTCGATGACGTATACCAACACACCTGCTTTCACTTTTATGTAACTAACTCCACCTAGTGGTGACTGGGAGCAAAATACTCAATAGGAAAACAACACCTATATACTGTATGTGCACGTTTTTTTTTTTTAACCATCAGTAGAGAGTTAATATCACTTATTATAATTTTACAGTTTCTGTAATGGCACAGATTGCTGTTTTTCTTGTTTTTAGAGAAGTAAGGACTGAAACAACGCCGGTGTTTTGCCTTAGACTCTCCAAATGAAGAAGTCTACCTTTGGGAATAACTAAAACTAGCAATGAAAAAAAAAATCTTTGACAGGGAATTGAAGATTGGTTGTTATAGAGCCCTGCTCTGGTTTTTGTGATAAAAAGTCAAAACAAATGTGAGCATTCATTATCCTGAAAGTATGTTTCTATTTATGTTTTCCCACTTACATTCCCCCCCCCGTTGGTTACTGAAGTGAGGGAAGCGCACCTTCTTCGTTTATACATTTCCAGACATGCCCCGCATGGAAAGCAGACTGGCATTACAAAGGAGACGACGTAAACACCGAATGCCTGTCTCTGTGTATGTTCTGACTGTCATGGAGATGTTTACCCTGTGTGCTGGAACACGGTCTGAAGAATGGGCGTTCATAGTACGTCCTAATGTCATGGCATGCTTACATCACTCTATGAGGTGTCACTACTGACAAAGGCCGCTTTGACACTGAGTCACTTGGACAAAAGCAATAGTTCCTTGAAGTTACCCTGCGGATTCAAGTACAGCTTTCTACCAAAGTATTTAAGAAGCTGCTAAGAAGTCCTTGTGGTTCTTTTGATGGAAGGTAATTTTCTATGAGCAAACTTAAACATGCACACACGAAAATAAATGTGATCTGACAAGAAAATACCAAAGAGCAACAAAAGTTTGGTTGCTCCGGGACTTCAGATGCTGTAAGAACTTACATGTTGTTGGCGGATTCAAGGCATACTTTATGGTATTTACGGAGGAGCAAGCTGGAATCTTGTGAAGCATCACAAATTTGGAGCAAACTTCCAGAAAACTGCAAAACAGCCAAAAGACTGAGTTTATTCAAATCGAGGCTAAAACCCCATCTGTTAGGGTCTGCCGTTGATAAGTGTTAAGTGGAACACCTCATGTGTATTTGCTTGATCATTTTAATGATGGCGTCTGACAAAATGTAATGTTTCATTGTTTGTTTCAGAATTAGTGAACCTATGATATTTTTACGATGTAGAAGATCATAAAACTGTCTCATTGCTGAAAGGTGCTACACAAATAAATGTGACTTGACAGCAACTCTCTTTGGCAATACGTCTCTGAGTTTAGGAGAAACCGCAGTACCTCGTGAAGGCATGCATACCACATGGACCCGTTCATATTTTCTCAAGTTACAACAACAAAATTCATTGTATTTTCTTTATGAATTTTATGTGATAGATCGAAAAATTAAATACATGTTTCAAGATTTTAATTGCAAACATGAAACTACAAACTGACGTGTACTTTTATACAGTCCTCATTGCTCTAAAAACAATGTATCCACTCCATACTGCATTAATTGACATTAACGCTTTCGTTGAATAAGTCTGAAATTAATTAAATACGAACCAAAAGACAACTGCTTAAGTGTTTTTTTTCCCCCCGCCCATCTTGATACAGTTGCTCATCAGAACAAAGCAGCTGAATCTGTACAAGAACATTCAGAGGGAATGTTACGTTGGCTAGGTGCCTCGCTTGATTATACGATTTAAAACCTGAAGGATCGAAGTTCTAAAAAAAAAAAAATTCCCACACACTCGGCAATGTCTGACATTGCTTTAATGAAGGGCCTGACACACGCTGAGGCTCGCACAGCAGGTTGCAAAGCTCCACTACGAGCTGCTGCTACAGGAGTTCAACTGTATGAAAAAAAAAATCATTAGCTCAAGGCAATGTTAATCTACAATCGTGAGTAAGACACCAAAACATTCAACGTTTAATGAGGCGGGAGCACGTCAAGCCCAAAAACAAGTAATTTTGGTCGTTGCTTTTAATTGTGACATGTCTTATCTTGTTTATCTTCTACCCCTGAAACTGTTTGCAGCTTTGACAATATTTTAATGTTAATAGATGAGGTTTGCTCTTATTTACAAATTGTAATTATCAAGAGGAGAAGCATTTAGACTTGACATTTAGAGTCAAGTTTCCTTCTGCCTGGTCTTCTTTTAAGGATTCAGTACAGTTTTGGAAAAAAAAAATCCTTAACTGCCTTGTTTGTGGTTTTTGGGGCTCATGTGGAAGTTTAGAGTTGATGTTACTGTTTCGGTCCTCAGGTTTTATGGGTTAACAAAGGCAACCAGATGCCGTTCCACATACTTGTTCTGAAATAAACAGATATTTACAGTGTGTTGAAGGAGTAGTTCACGTTTCGCTATGATACAACCACAAATTTGGGTCTCATTCCACCTTCTTCCAGTTGATTAGTATGTCCTCTACAGGGCCTGGTTGCTGCTAATTATTAACCAGAGGAGCATGTGGATGGAAAAACAAGTATCCAAGTGAGTCATTCGGTGTAGCATCTGACTATGAATATTTTATAATGGCATCTTCCATTAATATTAAGCGTATACGTATGGATTTCAATGTGGTCTGTTTCGAGAGGAGAAAAGGTTTGACCCCGACGTGATTTGAACACGCAACCTTCTGATCTGGAGTCAGACGCGCTACCGTTGCGCCACGAGGCCACTAACCGCCTATCCGCCTGAAAGAGGATCATACAACCAGAGTAGAGGTCATTTTGATGTCCATTTTTTTAAAATATAAATAAGATATTTACCGTGAGATTTAGCCATATCTCCTTCAAAGACGAACAATTTCCGAAGAAAATCAGTCCTGAACAGGGAACTTGATATTTTATTTTTTTTAAGCTTACGTCAGCACCAAGGACAGCTGCCTCTTAAAGCTTTTCTTTCACACGCTCACGCGCACTCTGCGCGAGACGACAAATAAATGCACGCTAATCACAATGAAACGCGGACGTCAAGTGCGTAAAAAATTGCTTATATTAATGTACTTGTTAGAGTATTTAAAATCCACTTAAGTTGATATGATTTCTGACTTAATATATGAATGACAAACATGAATGAAAACAGTTTTTTCTATAATTTTAAAATTTAAATAATTTTGTTGAAATTATTTTAACATTGATACAAATAGTGCTGTTAAACCAGCATGGCGACATTTTTTCCAAATATTATAAGGTAAAAAGCTCTCACTAAATACTTTACAACATAAAAATCATTATTTAAAAACTTTAATTACAGTCGTACTTCGAGTTTATGTTTTTTTTTTTTTAATTATAAGGGAGTAAGGATGAACTGGGAGGATATTAAACCTACAGTAGCTGTCCAGTAGGTGGCAGTATACTAAATAGAGCCTTTTATTACTCCGAATAAAAACGGAAAGAGGCTCGTTATTAAGGTAAAGTAAATCAGATACACACCAGCCAATAGCAAAAAGATGAAAAACTCAACTACATTCTCACAAAAACTACGCAAGAATTTAATTTTAGCACAGCAGCATAGACTCGTCAACCACATTCTGTGAGAATTCTCTAATGGACATATCACAGGTATTTACATAAAAGCTTTCAGTGTTTTTATTTATTTATTTGACAAGCAGCTGTCATGTTTGTCACTCATTTCTCTTTACATGTGAAAGATAACAATAGTCAGTATACCAGTTTTATTACAATATTTTTTTCCTAAGTTCAGTACATTTAACAAAGAAAGAAAAAAAAAAACACACAACTGCAAACGTGAGAAAAGAAAGCATGTTTAATATGTCGCCATCAATATGTCTTTTTGTCCCCCTCCTCTGTACTCTTTCAACAAATAGGCTTGTCTGATCTTTCTTTTCCAACAGCTAGAGAGGCATGTTCTTTTTGACGTTGGACGCACAGGTGCGTGGCACTGGTGATGCTGTAAACAGTTTAAAAACCAGAAAGTGGGAAAGGTTCGAATGGGCGAGGGCAGGAAAGGGGCCTATCAGAGTGGTGGTGTGAGCCGGCTGTCTGGCGCTGACATGATGTCATCAAGTCTTTTTTTTTTTCCTTTTTTTGGAGATGGAGGCACAAAGTCCTGCTTTTGATCGTCGCAGACAGCCTGCAGTTCAAAATTCTAAATTAGATGAGTCTGTTGCTGTGGTTTTTGTTCATAATTTGAAACCTGTCTCATAGGTGAGTCTCTGTTTGGAGATGCTCCCTTCGTCGTCGACTCCCAGGGCCTACGCGACATAGCTGTACTCGTCGGCCGACGTCTGACTCCGCTCGATGTACTGTTTGTCGATGAGCACCTCGATGCACTTCTTGATCATGCTGATACTGGGGTTGAACCTGGCTTTGGACTGATTGATTACCTGAACACGTTTAAAAAAACAAAAATTGAATTAAATGAAAAATAAATAAATAAAAATACCTTAGGCATTGGGTGATTTTTAGACTGTCACTGTTCTCTATGTGTTCCTTGGACTTCGGGTTGCTCTTTGTTCCCTAATATTCTCTAACAAACCTCCAAGACCTTCAGAGAACAGCTGGATTTGTACTAAGAATGAGATGATGTATCAGATTAATCACTGCAAATTGATTACTAATCTAGTAATCGACTAATCGTTGACTGGGTGTATACAAACTCCAAAAAAAACAAAAGAAAAAAGAAGTCAATTGCTGAAAGAACAAAATACCCAAAGCAGTGATTAAGTCAAAAGTGTAGAATACATTTTGCATTTATGATAAAAACACATTTGACTATAAATATGTTTTACCCAAAACTGTTCAATCTGAACCACTTTTAACTTCACCTGGTTTAAATTTGCTAAAGAAATGCTAAGCTATTGCATTTTAGGCAAGAAAATGTTTTTCTTAGTTTAAAAAGGACTTATTTATTTATATTCATCTTTTACAAGTATCTTTAACATTGTACAAAAAAGGTTTAAGAGGTTAAATGAAAAATGTGTAGAATTTGCCAATTTATTTTATTCGGTTAATCGCCAGAATAATTTATTACTGAAATAATTATTTGTTGAAGCCCTAACTTATAATGAAATTAAATTACATACAGATGGATGCCATGTTTAAATGTATGTTTATTCACATTTCACTTTTATTGTTTTAAGGAATCTGGTTGAGACAACTCATCAATTATACTTAGGCAAGTATGCTTTTAATATATTAGAACTAAATTTAATTCAACTCAAAAATACTTAAGTTATTCCAAATAATAATTAAATGTATCATATCACTCAAATATCGTCAAAACAATCATTGCGGATGATGATGCTGCAGGCGGGAAGGATCTCCAGTAGCAGTCAATCTCGCAATGAATCTGAAGAGGCCTCTGACTGACTGGAGTCGCACATCATAACAAGTATTTGAAAAAAAAGAAGAGAAAAAAAAATCCTTCCAGCGACACAGCATCCAAAACCAAACATGCAATGCCTCAATCAAAAGAGCTACAAAGATCAAATGAAAAGAACAATTCAGAACTAGTGTAATAGAGCTACTGCAACAATGAGCGAACAATTCCAGATCGCTCCTGATCGCTTTGTTTTGTGGCACATACGTTTAACCTTTAGCCCTGCTAATGTTCATAAATCCTGACAGTTCAAATTGAAAAGGTCTTGACCCTATCCACCCACTCACCTCCTGGATGAGGGCGTTGTGTCGGAGGACCTTCCGCGCCTTCATGATCCTCACTATAGCAGCTTGTAAATACATTTTGCGGTCCTCGTCAACGGCGCTTCTCGTCTGCTCCATCTCCTGAACGTTACAGACACGCAGCGGTTCAGTTGGTTATCACTTGGACTGTTTCTCACCAGGCTGGCATCCGGCAGTAGGCTTACCTGCGGCGTGTCTTTCTGCATCGACGTTGTAATCTTGAACTTTGTCCGTTTACTGGTGAAACTCATATTTAGTGAAAACGTCGACTCTGTTTCAATCTCCTCCTGCGCACAGGGAAAAACGTACACAACTTTCACTGTCTGAAACCAAAACCTGAGTGTACCTCACCGCCCATCTCAGGGTAAAAGGCAACTTTAGCCAAACATCGTTTCGCGTCAGACCTTCTGCAAGTCGTGGTTTAGCATCTTGACGTCCATCAGGGACTTGATGGTCTTCTGCAGCTCCTTCTCGTTCATCTGGGTGCCGTCCTGCAGCTCCTTGTATGTTACTGTCTGGCTGTTGTTGAAGGCCAGAAGCACAGCCATCTGGTATGTGGTTACCATGGCAACGTAGGGTTTGGACAAGTAGTTCATTTTGACTTCGCCTGCAAGAAGGGGTAACAAGCATAACACCAAAGTTCAGAAACTCTCGTCTCATTACTTTTAAATACATTCCAGTGACGTTTGCACAAGATTGTTGAGAAGTGTTCGGCTATAGCTACAAAGTTTCTGTAGGTTTAATCAATGTAAATTTAAGATTTTTAGAGACTGTTATGAATGATATGCAAGACCTGTATCGCCACAGAAATGTGCAAACTTCATCTAGCCGACTGGTGAGAAATTTGCAATTGCCCATCATAAATGCAAAAAAGCTAGCTAGCATGCAAAAGGTATGTTAGCAAAGTTAGAAGTAGCTTCAATTGTCTTGAGTGCGATTAAAACTTTTGCCTAACAAAAGTTAGCCCCCCCGCCTCCAAAAAAAATACATTGAATATATGAGATTAAATAATCCAGCAAGGCAAAGTTTAAAACCTGTGATTGACATGTCAAAGTCTAGCTTACTTTTTAAAAATGAATTTAAGGCCTTAATTTAAAGATGTGCGGACACTCCGCAACAAGAGCTTTTAAAAGGTTTGAATAACATTATGTTTTTTCCTTTAAGTTTAACCAGAACATGCTGAATTGTTTTACTAAATCTGCCATCGTTTTCTGTTACCTGTGCAGAGATAGTGCAGCCAAGTCAACTTCCTCCCACTGAAGTGCTGATTATAGAACAATTCAAACTGCAAAACAGGGTGAAAACGGACAGAGATGATCAGAAGGCGCTTCTTCCTCTACCAGTACAAATCTCAGCAGCTCCACTCACCATCTGAACGCTCTTCTCTAGTTCTTGAGGGATGGCGAATGTTGACGAGGGGACGTGTGTGAGAGGCCAAGCGCCGGCCTGCAAAAAAAAGTGGACGATATGCCAAAAGTGTCAGACAAACTAATATTTCTGGCATCTTTTCAACCGCCTGTTTCTGGCTTCCTCATGGCAGACCTGTAATACGTAGATCTGGAAACTGATCCCCAGGTCCACCACCGTCTCCTGCGTCTTGATAAAATTGTTGAACTTGTTGTTGAGGTCGGCGCTCACGCTCATGTCTGTGTACATTCTGTGAAGTTTGCTGGTGAACTCGTAGCCACAAGCTTGCTGCAAAATGGACAGGAATGAGGTCATAGGTCATTATAATAAGGTAATCCTCATAATTACAATGACCTCTAATGACATTACACAAGAGTCTACTGCTGAAGAAAAAAAATTATGAAAAAGCTTGTTTAAACACTCAAGAAATATGTTTATTTACCTTTAGTTTGTTGATCATAGCTTCTTCTGAATCCATTGACAATGATAAACCGTGTATTAACCGCTTTGCTAACATTCTGGCATAAAACTGAAAAAACAAACAAAAACAACAAAAAAAACAAGCCCAGATGTGATGAGTTAACTTTTTGGATCTATTTAAAGCTTCAAACTGAGTCACAGTTGGGTATACTGTAGCAGAAAAAGCTTCCTGTACCTTTTGAAAGATGTCTTTGTCGTCTATGTACTTGAACACTGTGATGAAACTGGTCAGCTTGTCCTCCACCTCGTTTTCCGTCATCCCCTTTGCAGATTTCTTCAGCAGATTGTCGCAGTATTTTGCCAGCTGGACAGAGATAGCAGCAGGAAGGGGGTGACTCGGTCAAGGCTCTGCGCGTACAACTCGACATGAGAATTCCAGTGTATGTGTATGTGTGTACTCACAAGTTCTGGGGCTTTGCAGATGGACTTCGGCTCCCTAAAGTTCACCACAGACGTCAAAGCCTACAAGAGGGAAAGAGACGGCGAGATAGATTAAATTGGTAGAAAGGCAATTATAATCAAGGCAAAAAAAAACAAAAAAACAACCTGCTGAAAGACCACTCTGCAATGAGGCAACAGCTATTTGTGGTTGTACCTTATCAAGCGCGCTCATGAAGTGTTGATCTCCGTTGAGGACTGTGTTAATGAGCTGAACAAATTTACTGTGAACCTCAAGCACGGACTCCACAAAAAGGGTCGGCATCTAAAGGGAGATGGAGCAGAAATAGTTCCCATTAAAAGGCTAAAAATCAAAAACACACAACAAATTTTGGCAAGGCACTTTGAAAATCCGGTGAAAAAACCCCCCAAAACCCATAACGTGTGGCGAGGTACTAACATTTTCCTGAGAGAGATTACTGGTGCCTCTGATGCCCTCGTTGTGGATGTGGACCTGCAGCTCCTGGATCATGTGAGGCAACCCGTTTGACACGGCCCGCAACAGGGTGTACGTGTTGGCCATGTCTGAACAGAACAAACCATTTCGCAGGTCGCTGTTAGCTGAGGTTGCGGCGTGCGAACGGCGTCAGGACATCAAAGAAAAAAAAGAAAGAAAGCATAAAGCGTACTGACCGTCTCTCTTCTCTTGCCGGATGATGTTCTGGCACTCCCCGTGTAGGAACTGCAGGTGATCGGCCACCATCCTCTGCTGGCATTCATGAATGACTTTGGCGTAGGAGCTGGGGTGCAGGTACTTCCGACATCGGACTTCTTCGTCTTTCAATCGGCCCAGGACCTGCGAGATGAGAGCGACGCAGAGACATGCAAAAAGTTTTCCCATCACTTTATAGGGAAAGAAGAGTTTTTCATCTCATAGCAGGAAGTTGTTTTAGATGAGTCAACAACATTGAGCTTGTCCGGACAGGAATGTTGGTTTCACTCCACACTGACTGATTGGACAGGAAGATTGAAATGATTAATCGTATTAATTGTGATTAATCGACTGTTGAAGTAATTGTCAACTAATTTAGTAATTAATTAAATGTTGACTGGAGCATACAGACTAAAAAAAGAAAAGGCCCAATTGCTGAAAGAGCAACATATCCAGAGCAGTAATTAAGCCAAAACTGTACAAGATATATACACATTTTGCATTTAAGATAAATACACCTTTGTATGTATATGTTTTACCTAAAACTCCCCAAGTGACATCATTTAAGCTTCACACGGTTAAAATTCAGGAAAGGAATGCTATGTTGTTGCATTTTAGTCAATAAAATGTTTATTTCCTGTGCTGCTCATTCTTTTACTGTATTTTTAATATTCTATAAAAAGGCTGATTAAATGAATATTTGTAGAATGTGCGAGCTTTTCCTAGCCGATTAATCATCAGAGTGATTGATTACTACAATACTCGTTAGTTGCGGTCCTACTGTCATCCACTATAAAAGGATCACCTTGGTAAGAAATAGGACTGAGGATCAAGGGAACAGAATCAAAGCCAGAGGTCAACACAATATCAGATCCATGATATCACTTTTAGTGGCTTAATGTTTGAGCTAATACTCAAGATTATAAACAGCCTGGTTGAACATTAAGAAACTATGTGAACTCAAACTCGACCGCTGAAAGTCGCCTCGCGTTCTCTCTCTCCAGCGACTTACCTTCTCCATATACTGTGAGCAGTTGGATTCCTGGAGAAGATTGGAGGCTTCCTGTTTGTAATACTCTCCTGTTTTTATCAGAAAAGGCCCTTCAAAGATTTCTTGATAAAACTGCAACACAGAAATAAAAAATAAATAAATAAATACAAAAATACAACTGAGAAAGATATTCTTTTGTTGACATTAACAGAATCGTACAGTGGGGGAAACAAGTATAGTCAACAATATATGTGAATGTCTTTCCTCAGTAAATAGACTTTGAATGACTGACATGAAATTTACTTCTGCTGTCAGTAATTTACACATAAACAGCAATAAAGTAAATCTGTCCAACAATTGAGAATATGTATGATAAAGTGCAGTACATGGGGAATATTTCAGGTTCCATGGAAACAAGCGATCCACATAATGACCTGTATATAGATTTTTTTCATAATTTGGCCCAGTGACTTAAACTCAAGAGCAACTCATGTGTTTTTACCCTTTTTTTAACTCATTTTTTTCATGAACAAAAAAAAAAATGAGTTCATGACACATTTTTTGACTTATGCAACTTATATTCCGGTGCGACTTATTGTCTAGAAAATATGGTAAATGAAATACTGAGAAAAAATAAAATAAAAATCTCTTCTGGTCAAGGTGGGACCACAACTAAACACCATGTTCGGTGAATAAATTAAGACAACACAAGAGTACATTTTTTGAGAGGGGGAAGGGAAGGGGCAGCATGACTTGATTCCATCTTTCCAGATATGATACCAGGAAACTTCAAATAATTAACAAAAGGATGATGAGATAAGGAAACTGGAGATAAAACAAGGACGAATGTTTTAGCAAAAATAATTATCTCAAGTACAGGAATGAAACTGGAAGCTTAAATCTGGATGTATTTTATGGAATAGTTCCAGTTCTGATTTACATATGCATTTCTTGGATTGTTACCAATATCTGTTGTGAATCCCATGTTCACAGCACAAACCTAGCAATAACATTTTGGAGTGTTCAGTGCTCATTTCCGTCGCTGTGCAAGCAATTTAGCAGACCTCGCATTTTTAGCACTGGATTTTGACCCTTGTGTCTTTTAATGGCACCATATACATAAAAAGAAAAAAAAACAACTACAAAAAAAAAAAAAAAAGCTTGAATACAGTGCAGACTGGGAGAACGGGTTGTTTGCTTGTCGGCTCACCTTTAGCGGAAACTTCTTCTTGTACTGTTCAACATGAACAAAAGAGTTGATGACCCCGTGGATTACCTTCTGGTTGGGGTTTTCACCGCAGCGATCACTGCAAGACAGCACAAGTTGAAGACCTGATCATGACGTGCGTTTCCAGACAGGGGCGAAGAAAGATTTGTTTATACAACTCATGCGAAAGTGTTGCAAACAAGAGCAGACATGTTTTTATGGATTGTATTTTTTTTTTATTTTTTTTTTGGCACAACAGTTGCTGAAAGGCACTCAAAACTCATTGCTTTTAACGTAAACTAAAAGTTCTATACAGAATCTACTATAATCACATCAATACATTTGAGAACCAAAGTTAAAAATGTATATATATTTTTTTTGATAGCTCACTTTTTTATTTCATTCAACAACATCCGGATGAGGACGGCCTGCAGGGGTTCAATCATCAGCTTCTTCCACATATCTAGAGCCAGCTGCAATAACAAGACAGCATTTTGTCACTGTATTATTGTCTCACAACAGAAATAACAAATAATTTCATGTGATCTCAATCAAGTGGGAGACACAAAAGAGACCAAAAAACAATAAGCTACATGTGGAAGAATGGGTGAGTACCTCTCCGATCTCCATCAGCGGCTCATTCATGTCCACTCCCCCATAGCCGTACTGCAGGTCTGCTTCTGTTAGCTTGTTCTTCTTGATAAACTGTGTGTTCAGATACCTGGACAGCATGGGGACAGGCGTAAAATGATGAAATTAGTCGACTAATTTAATCAGTGACAGCATGTTTTAGTTTGGTTTTTCTTCCCCCAGTGAAAACCAGAAATAATAGTCTTGTTTTGGTAGCTGCTTTCCAACGGATTCCGGTAAACTCAGAGACCAGCAGGGTGTTTGTGTTACTGGTTTCAAGGTATAACAAGGTGTGAAAGGTTAAGGTTAAATTCTGCTGTTTGACATGGACAAGCATTAAGTTTCTAAGGGTTGCAGTTTTCTAACCGATCATCGATGTTGCCGATTCCGATTTTTTATTTTTGTCTGAAAAGTCGTTAAAATACGACAAAGTTAAGTTGGCAAAAGTGGAGTGACTGTTGTTAACCGGACTTTTATTGTGATATTTTGTTGTACATTTGTAATACCGATAAAGATTATGATTTAAAAAAATTTTTTTTTTTTTTAGGCAAATGTATGGCTGTAACTCCATGGCACAGCATTCATGGCTGCACAAACACAAATATTAGTCTTGAAAAACATTCCCATATGAAATGGACGTCTCTTACTTGAAATGTGTGGTTATTAATTCTAAACTGCACACGGTAACCATATTTAATCTGATTTTCAAATTTACCCAGCCACCAAGCTGATCCCCATTGGCTGAACATGGCCACTTTAAGTTGCATCTTTTCACAGATGTGCTATCTGCCTCTGTTATGCTAAATATCAAAGCCATTTAGTATGATGTCAAAAAAAAAAAAAATAGCACACAAAAATTATTTTTTTTCTAAAATACAAACTGATCCCCCCACACAGAGAGCCACTTATAGTGTTATGAGTTAACACTATAAATAACAGGCATTTAGATGCACAGTCACTCTTGTGAAGAAACAAATAAAAATAGACCTAAAAGTTCTTTAAAAAGAAACACCGACTCGAATCGAGACGCTTAATGTGTCTGCTGGCGTCTGGCGCAGGTCGTTTTCAAAGCAATAAAAAAAACAACTAATAAATAAAAACCATAATGGGAGAATTACTGTTGCTTGTGAAAAGAGAGAAGAGACACCCTCTGCATTTAGGCAGCTGAGACGATAATCTGTGCTGGTAAAAAAAAAACCCTCCATAAACATGTGAAAAGACTAAATTAAGTTGATAAATGATTAAGGACAACAAAGTGATAAGCTGACTCTGTTTATGATGAAAAGGTGACACTAACAGGAGTGGAGAACTCAAAACACTCTGGGTCTTTTTCCAGTAAATGAACACATCACGTTTGGAGGTTGCAGTAACAACAGTCACCTTCAATGTGGAACTTGTTACTTATAGGAAATAGCTCAAAGTCTCACTTTCAATATCAGTAAAGTGGTTAAAATAGCTGGATTTGGAAATATTGGCAAACTTTTAGGAAATCTCAGAGAGTTGGAGTGAAGAGCTTCATCCTCTAGAGTAGGGGTGACCAAAGTGCGGCCTCAGGAGCCACTTTTGGACTTGGGAATCATTTTGCGTGGTCCCTGAGTGCAGCTCAAAAAATTATAAAAAAAATAAAATGGCTCTGTGGCAAATGTTAGCTGATACAGAAGGATGGTTTGTTTTTCCGAGATGACTTTCAATGAAAAGTAAACTGTTGTCAGATAGATAATTCATATCTTTCTTTTTACAGGTCAAGTTTGTTTCACTTTCATTTTTAAATCCCACAAACATCCAGCGCTTTTTTTTTCTTTTTCTTTTTTTAACTGGGAAAACAAACCTAATCTTTAAATTTGGCCAAATAGAAGCTAAAATGTTTTCTAGCAACAATTTTCTGATTAGCGAATCTCTAAAGACAATGCAACATCACACATTTTCCTTTAAAAATAAACTGGAACGTTAAAAGTTCCGTAAACAGCAGCATCTCACCTGTACAAGCAGTCCATGTAGTCAGCTCCTTTGCTGTACTCTTCCCAGTACCTGTGGTACATAACTAAAACCTTTTCCTCTGATTCCAGGACTTTCTAAAAAAGAAAAAAAGAAAAACACACACACAAATGAGTACAGAAGGTGTTCAACAGGAGATGAACAGGTCAGCAGCGGAGGGTTCGGCGAGTTCTTACCTTGTACAACTGCCTGACATGGTTCTCGAGGAAAACCTTGGTTTCTGTGTATAATCTTTCACCCAAAGGCTCTGGGTATGCAACGCACAAGGCATAAATATCACTGGAGTTGGGAGTTCAGGATGAACACGTCGTTAATTGCACAAGTAACAATCCTGACTGTGATTATTTATGACAATTATGTTATATAGTTTTGCTACCAAGCAGGCAATGGTCAGCGTGAGATGACCTTGACTGCCGTATTTATGCAAAACCGTCCAACGCAAATGCGTCACATGATTAAATTTGTCTGATTTAGAACAATTGCTGAAGCTTTTCAAACTATATGTGAATAAAATTCAGCCAATTAAATTCATATTCAGCCTCTTTATTAACCTTCAAGTTGCATTATGAAACACTGCGATATAAAGGATACGAGAATCTATCATTCCACGTGGCTCTTTCCACGTAGTCGAGCATCACAACAGCCTTGATTGTAGTTAGTAGCTTGTTCCATGTCTCGTCAAAATCCACCACCCGCGGCTTCAAAGACATGGTACAGCTTCTATTTCACCCTAAAAAAAATATAAAATTATAGCAAAATAAAACTAGATGAAAATGCATTTGGGGTGGTGGGAATAAAAAAAGATTATCTAACCCTTGACCTTGCAATTGATCGGACCATTATAAGTCCTATGACAATGCCTAAGACTGGCAAGTTAGAATGTTGTGTTAGAACATAGTGTCAAGGAAAAGAAAGTCGATTATGACAGTATAATTGACATTAAATGCATGGTAATAGGAAACCAAATGCACGTTTAAGACTGAGAATAGGGCTAAAAAAAAATACTACGTTATTGAAAACTACACAAAACAAAACTAATACTGAAACTAAATCAGTGTAAGAAGATCCAAGTTTGCCTTGCAACCTCTGTTCAAATCGTCATTATCGAAGGTCCGGGTTACCGAATGCATCTAAACATTCATCACCGTGAAGTACCCAACATTACCACAGCAACAACGCCCCCCAAGAACACAATGAACACTCAGGTGTGTCCCAGAAAACTCATTACATCGTGTACCAAAACGGAGGCCCCGTGTTGCTGTAACAGTTCATTTAAAGACAAAAATAACACTGCAGCGTCATGACAGCTTTTGGTTCTAGCTACTAATTGGACACAATTACTCGTCTCGGATAAATACACGTTACTGTCGCTTGATAAACACCCTTCTCACCATTACTATAAACGTAGCTAAGTAAAGGTTGCTGGCTAGCGGAATGACAATCCCAAAATAGGCTGGCGAGCTAAAAGGCTAACTAGCTTCTCGCTAACATGCTACTTCTTCTTCCTGCTCCGTGCCATTCAATTTCTAGGGAGCAGCTAGCTACTAGCCGGCTAGTAGCTAGCTAACGGTAGCTTGGCTATCACTAGCAAATTGTCATCTTAGCAGTTTCAGCACAGTCACTCTGACAGCTCAGCAAAACATGTCGCTACAGTCACACAGAACAGCACGCTCAGGTCAAGAAAAGTCGTGAAAGTGGTACCAACCTCTGTACAGTAGTTACTTTTATAAAAGTCAGCTTTCTCCGCTGTCACGGACTTGATTTCGCTTTACAAGTCTTCCCTAGTACCTCCAGGTTCAAACCATTTCGACTAGTTGGGAATACGCTGTAAAGAAACAAGTAAATGTACTTAAAATGCTATTTTATGATTTTCAACGTGCGAGTTTGCTTACAAATTAGACTTAGACTTAGGAACAGTTTTTCAGTTGCTTATACTAATGAGAAATAGACTGACCGAGTCAGTCCCAAATAACAAAAACACCCTCGTTTGAAATGGTATCGCCCAAAACTACGGGAACCTCTTTGGACGCGTTTCATAAAACTTTTATTTTCAGTATAATAGAAAAAGAAGAAAAAATAAAAAATATAATACTAGTACTACTACTACTACTACTACTACTACTACTACTACTACTACTAATAATAATAATAATAATAATAATAATAATAATAATGAGTAATTTATAAAATAAAAATTACTTTTCCTTTTAATATTCTATTATCAATTATATCAATTATGTTCGTGTATCTTCTTCTTCTTCTTCTTCTTCCTATTATTATTATTATTATTATTATTATTATTATTATTATCATTATTATTATAGTCATTGTTATTATTGTTGTTCTTTTTCAGTACAAATAGACAACATGTCGTTAACTGTATGTTTCTTGCTCATGGGCTTTGAATATGGAACGAACAAAACCAAAACAAGAAAACGGTCAAACAGTTACTTGGCAACAGAATAAAGCACCAATTAAATTTTGCGAAAACAGACTGATTAAAAAAAAATTTAACTTCAACTGAGGCCACGCTCCAGCGAAATTAAGCAGTCTTTATCGTGAGTCATGCCATTTACTGTTGTTATTAAAAGTAAGCAATGTTAGGCAACGTTAGTACATTAGCTCTTTACTATTAACTTTACAGTGTAACTTTAAACTTTAGCTTGCTGGTGTTTGCAAAACTTAGCGCCCCAGGCAGTAATGCTAGTTGCAACATCAGTTAGCTTTGTGCTATCCTGACCATACTTGTGAATTTTCCTGAAGTGCATCATATTTTCATAGCTAGGTTTCCCCTGAACGCTCTCAGGGGTGTCCAAAGTCGGTCCTCGAGGGCCGGCACCCTGCATGTTTTAGTTCTCTCCCTGGTTTTACACACCTGCATCAAATGATAGCTCGTTAGAAGGCCTAAGGAGAACACTGACTTGCTGAGGAAATTGTTACTACCACTAGGGAGAGAACTAAAACATGCAGGGTGCCGGCCCTCGAGGACCGACTTTGGACACCCCATCTTACCAAAGCCACCAGAACTTAAGACATTTTTATCCCCAAATGAGCCTTTTGTTGTAATAGCCATACTTCTCTTAAACGTGCAGTTTAATATAAGACAGGTTCCTCTTTCCGATAAATTGCCTTAATTTTAAATAGCAGAAGTGTTCAATTGTAAATTCATCACCAAGAAATTACTTGGTAACAATCCAAAAGCACGTGGCAAACATTTGCCATTGATTAAACAAATAGCTATGTGAGCAAGCATTTCATTAGTCATGGGTTATTAGATTGATAGACATCAAACACAAAAGTGAGCACACCATTCAGACTTTTGTAAATATTTATTTTCATAATACAGCACTGAAGATATGACACTTTGATGCAATGCATCAAATCAGTTTACAGCTTATGTAACTGTAAAACCAAAATAACTCAACTCACCTGCTCCCCATTCACACCTGATACCATATAACGCCAACAATACCATATAACACCAATTAAACATTTTCCCTCTAGGGAGGGAATATGTTTAATTGGGCACAATTTGGACATCTTTCCATTGTGAGGTACGCCCTTTTGACTCCAGCAATGTAGACATTAATAGCTGTGTGTTGTAGAGATTTAAAAAGATATCCTGCATAAAGATGCAGAACCAAAGACAAACTGTTTAACATTCTGTTCCACTGGGTTTCCCTTGCAGGCTTACTCAGTCACAATGTACCAAATTAAGTCAGAGGGAAACGATCAGGTTTTCCAGCGAACTATGGAAAACCAGCACAGTAAGTATGTCCGAAAACATGATCACGAACAGTTATTATATTATGATGTTATATGTCTGAGCCTTTACCCATTCTGCTTGTCCCAGCTGGGCTTTTTCAGGCACCTCCTGTCGGTTACGTTCTTAACACAATGCCAAACCTGCCGTCCTCTTCCATGGGCTGCGTCCAGATGCCGCAGCCTCCACCTGCCACTGCGTTTCCGCTTTATGAGGAGATGTACAACTGTATGCAGCAGCGTTGGATGTACTCACTATCAGGTAACATCTCGTCTTCATCTAGACTACTCCATAGAATGATCCAAAATATCTAAGATCCACGCAAGGGGCGTTGTGTCGAAGCCGTGTCTTGCAACAACTGTGTAATATTTTATAAATTTCAAACTTAATCACCACGAGATGAAACCGGTTGCAATAATCTCAGCTGAGAAATACAACTGTCCTGTCTTTAAAGCATTTATTTGTTTTGTTTTGTTATTGTCAAGGCGTTCCTGCCCAGGTAAAGCAAGACAGTACGCTAACCCTGGCATCTGTTCCTGTAAGCAGAACCAAAGAGCAGCCATCAGCAGAGGACATGGATTCACTGCATGGACCAAACAGTTTTGTTATGGCACAAGGTAACTCCTTCTTTCATTCATTCCTTCCTTCTTCCCTTCCATTCTTCCTTCCCCTTTTCCATTCCTCCTCTCTCTGCAAGGCGATAGTGACTTTTTCCTTTCAGTTATTGATGAATAGATGCTCACAGTTGCCTCTGTAGATGTGAAAATAGGATTTTCCCACATCACCTTCCTAAATGTCACCACACAACATTTCTCAGGTTACATAAAAAGACATGAGCTGGAACCAAATGGAAACCGTCACATTCATATGGGATTTTTGGCACCTTCTCCGGTAAAGATTAATAAAGTGTGAAAAAGTATCCAAAGTTGATAAATTAATTTGGAGATTCACTGGCATCAATACCGATGCTAGTCAACTACCATTTACCAAAAGGGCAGCAGATAGCATTGTCCGATAACATTTATTAAGTTTTGGGTGAGGAGAGAGCGATCTCTAGATTGGCTCCCTAGATTATTCCTGGGTCTGATCTGGTGAAGAGGTTATCTGCTTATTAGAAGATTTTTGGGGGGAATTATTAATCTGCTGAAATACCCAATGAAGACCAATTCTTAGTAACTCAAATCATCCAAGCATTTTCAGGGAGTCATTGGGGATGGTGATGCGGTAGGCAGGAGGGATCTTAGGTAGCAGTCAGTCTTACAACAAATAGAAAGAAGCCTCTGACTGAAGACTGTTACTGTATCACAGTCTCGTCACTGTTGTGAAAGCTAACAGCTCAATATCCAAGTCTTGGTTACACCATCAGTTGTTTCCAAGCTCTGCTTATCTACCTCATTTGCTTTTGCCGCTCCTCTATAAATCCTCTCTTTTTCTAGCCATATAGTTGGAAAGTTGGGCACAGAGATGTTGGAGTCGGGAATATGCCCATTGTTATCGATAGTAGAGATGGTTTGAATTTCCTTCTTCTTGCTATGCTCTTTCGTTCTGCTCTGAATCCAAGAAGCAGAACAAAACTGTAGTTAATTTAATAGTTTAGCTACTTTGATTTAAGTATTCCTAACAATTTGGAAAATCAAATTCATTAAGGTATCCGAGATCCAAAAGATCATTGTAGTTTAAAACTTCTGGAAAAACTGTAATGTCCAAAAAACAAAACAACCTTGAGATTTTTGCTGAAGAAAAAGTCTTAAATTTGTCTGTCTAAAACTGCGGCCTTAAAATGTCTTAAATTAATTTGAAAAATGTCCGTAGATTGGACAGTTGATGTTAATTGCAGATCTTAAATTTTGTCGTGCCAGAATATTTAATCTAGTTATTTTTTTCCTCACTGGACTTTTTACTCAGGCAAAATCTGAGTCGCCTGCAAAAGTTACCGGCAGCCTAGCTTTTAACACACCGTGGCTAGCTAGCTAGCTAATTTGTTTTACCTCTATCACGGACAAAGCCGTGTTCACAGTTTTTGATATATACTTAATTGTTATACAGCAATTTTCCCCAACCATGGTGGATCCTGTTAAGGAAGAATATTCTAAATTGGTTAACTTTGAAAAAAGTTTGGCTCTCTCTTCCTCTGGATCCCAGGTCCTCTCAGCAAGCCACGTGTGGCCACAAGGAAAACAACAATGCGTGTTGACGTCACAGAATTACAGAGTTTAATCCAATATAAGACAATGCATAAACTTACACCAGAAACTGCAGAACAACGGAGACATACATTCATTTACCTGACATAAATGGAAAGAAGAAGAAAAGCAAAGACATCTTTTGAGAGTTGCAAGAGCAAATCTAATCTGTTACTTCTGTGTAGAAAGTTTTATAGTAAAAGGCGTATTCTTATCTTTAATTTATTCAAATAAGGCGTATCTTTGCTCATCCAACCAGAAGCTATCTCTGACCCTCTATCTGAAGCCAGAAACCCCTGCCGTGTTTACTGCTTTTCACAGATGAGTGTGAAAAGCTAGAACTTCTACTGTATTGTTTTCCCACACAGACAAAAGGCAGTTCAAACGATCCTAGCAAACCATTTGCAGTAACTACAGGTAAATTAAAGGTCAATAGGCCAGAATACATTACTAATTTCAAACCACAATTAGGCCATTTGAATCAAGACATGTTAAGTTTTAAAATTAGCTTATTTTAAATTTATTTTCTCAACAATCCTCCTGTCTTTCTTTCTTTTTTTCTTTTTTGTCTATTTTGGAGTTGCTGAAACTTCCAGATACCCTGACTTCGAGGTAAATGAGCAATTTCCTCTATCACACATTGCTCTGTCTGTACCTCTGCACTACCTGTAGAGGGAGCATTTTCCTTTGGTATTAACCATAAAGAAAAGTTTCTGGTATTATAAGCGCCACTATTTACTCTAAAACCTATTAGTAGTTTGATTTATTTATGAGCACACACACAAAAAAAACCTGATGGGCAGAGCGCTGTTTTTATTTATAGATGAAAAAAAATTAGTTTTTTGCCTCACTTATGATTGGAAGCACTAAGCTAAAAAGTGATTCTTAATAATCACAGCCTGCATTCAAAGACCAGGATCAATTCATAAGCCCAAGCTGAGGAAACACAAACAGCAGAGTCCCTGACTCATAGCGCTGCTTCGGGCAGCTGGGGAGGAGAGGAGAACAAACCATAATGTTGACATCAAGAAGTCAGTGATGTCATAGTGATGTCAATGCCTCTAATTGTAAACTGCATACATAGTCTCACTGTTGCTTGTGGTGACATTTCAGTGCTGGAGAAGACTTTGAAGAAGACAGTCTCTTCTTGGGAACGTGGGATTGGATACAGCATGGCTGTAACTGGAGATGAGACAGAAGCAGGTATATGTTTTACATTGTAACTAAGATGAAATATTATTTTATGAATTTTTGAATAGCCATATGTTTAACTTAAACTAGTTGGATTTGGAATGAGGTGGATAGCTTTGGAATGGAAAAATGGATTTGTTTTCTTTCTTCTTTTTTTTTTTAAATGTGATTTTCCTTGGGAAAAGTAGTCTTGTTTACTTCATCAAATAACATTTAGATTACTCGCTTGAAAAAAGTAATATAAAATATTTCATTGGGATGTATAACATGCTAAAATCCAACAAGCTTACTTTGATAAACACTTTGGAAAAGCTCTGTGTTTTCTCTGTGTTCTTCACTCTGCGTTTCTCTCGGTCATCATCTGTGAAATGCTTCAGTGCTGTGTGCTATCCACTCACCCACTCACTCACTCACTCACTCACTTACTCGCTCACTTGCATAGCAGCAGTGGCTGACGTCACTGCTTTTCCTGGAACAGACCCCCCAGCAGCAACGTGTAAATGTGAAACAGCAAATAAGATGTACCCTGACGTCAGTCGCAGGACTCACTGTGATTAGATGCGGCTCATTTTTTGCAAGCGCCACATATGACTAAATTAGTCAACAGAGTGTTACGACATGAGGGGAGAGTTCTGTTGACAGAACGATAGATAAGCAATGTCTTTTCACTTGATACATTTTCTATGTTATTGCCTTTGTTATCTTTGATTTGTTGAAAATGCACTTATGCATTTGATTTGCTTGGAAAAGGTTCAGTCACTTAGTTAATCCAAACTAAATGGATTAACTAAGTGACTCAAGCTGGTTTGAAGCTGGTTGTTCTAGATGAAAGGAAAAATTGGAATCAGACTTTTTGAACCAAAACAGTTTGAAAATTAAAAAAATATATATAATTATCCCATGTAAAGTGTGGAAAATGATCACAAAAAAGACTAAAGTTTCCATTTGTTTTCAGGAACCTTTTACAGGAAACGGGGTTGTTCTATGGTGCGATTTGTTGCTATTTCCCTGAATCTTGTGAGGGGTGGGGCTTTGTGGTGGATTCTAATTGGTTGAATTTTGTAAGTGTTCTGCCTTAATTTTGTTCATATAAGGCCAGTTTAAACTTCACTGTGACTTACATTATCTGTTACCTTTAAATATTGTTGATTTAAATTACACAAATTGGCATGAAGCTTGACATTTCAGGTTTCACAATCTTATTTATTTTATTAATAATTTCTTCGTTTTAAAAATGGAAACATATTTTCCCTTTTCATACATCAGCGGTCAGAGGAGATGTGGGTGTCTTTACTGTGCAGTTGGGTAGGAGGAATTTAATTTCATAAGAAATTGGCTGTTGCAAATTTTAATTTATTTCGGTGATTTCCATTTGCACAACCTTATGGAAATGGAAACACGCCAATTTAAAAAAAAAACAACAACAAAAAAACAAACATTTTTGATCAAAAGTTTTTGCGCTAGGATGTTGTGGTTTTTCGGCCATATTGAAATGGATGTATTTCGCAAAACTGCAGTGGAAACACTGTTTTTGTATCACAGGAGTCACATGATCAACACCCGGATGTCACTACTGATGAAAGGCATGAAGACAACGGGAAGTGGAAGGATGATTAATTGTATTTATTTTTTAAGGGAAATGTGCAGCTGGCTCCACCAGCACACAGTTCATAAGAAGTTGTGCTTCATTCGAACGTGTAGAATCGCTGACAAAAAATATGTAGCTGCTCCCAGGCTGAATTCTCCTCCATGCCATGGCTGAATTATGAATATATCTCATGTAACTGTCTACATCTGTCACTGCCTTAAGTTTTAATGACTTGTGGCATGTACAAGCTTATTCAAAGAAATTTTGATTTAATTTCTTATTTAATGGAAACACCACAATTGCGAAATTCAGTTTTTTTGACATTAACAGAATATAGACAGAGATTTGTGCACATTTGCAATGGAAGCGCAGCTGGTGACGATCGACGGCGTTGACATGAAAAGTGGCGCAGTTGAAACCCATACACAGCAAACATCTGTTATTGGAAACACTCATTCTTTTCAGACATTGATAAATGGTTGGTATAATTTTATTTGCTGCACAAACACAAAAGCTGTTTTTGGGGATTTTTTTATTTTTATTTTTTACAGATTTGCTATCATTTCACTTGTCTTTTAGTCTATAACACACTATCTTATGTCCCATTATTTTTAACTTGTTAGTTACAGAGCAACCAATATCCTGTACCCCCTGTAGATCAATCTTGTAGTTTGACGTACTGTATTTATTCTGCCTCTTCCCAGGCTCTGTTGCTGGTGGCGACTTTACCAACTCCCAGCTGCGCAACCCCACTTCTAAGCTGTTGAAGACAGACTCCGGGTTTGGGAGTTACGGCCCTCAGAAGCCTTTAGAGGACTCCTTGCAGAAGAGGGAGCTCCGCCTAATGAAAAACAGGTAGAGGGGGACCAGTCATTCTCTCTTGTTAGGTAATTAATCTGTTAGCTTTTCTGTGACATATGTTTGAAGGAAAGAATGACTGTTGTGGTTTTCCAGCCACAAAATGCTATCTTCTTTGCATCGTTTCAATCATCCATCCAACCAAAGTGCAGTTCTACTTTAGTGTCATCGTGGCAGTCATGACCTAAACATTACAAAGAAGCTTTCATTATTTATGGCTCCAATATGCCCTCCGTTTAATCCGGGGAGAGGAGCCAAAGATGTCCAGGCCTCTAATCGTTGCCGCTGTCACTTCCAGGGAAGCTGCGCGAGAGTGCCGGCGAAAGAAGAAGGAGTACGTCTCGTGCCTTGAAAACCGTGTGGCCGTGCTGGAGCAGCAAAACAAGACTCTCATAGAGGAGCTCAGAGCCCTGAAAGACATCTACGGACACAAAGTGGAGTGACTGCGTCGCAGAGGAGATGGGCATCTTGGGATCCTGTGGACTTTTGTCTGTTTCAGTGGCGTGTTTTTGAATGGAGTCTGGAATAACAAAACGCGCTGACACAAAGCACTCCTCGTCGTTAATTTTCTGTGTTCACACAATGATGTCAGGATTTCAAGGGTCGTAATTATCCAACACCATCAGAGGACAAACAAGAGCGAGCATTAGGAGGGAAGGTTTGTAAGCGCACGCCGGTGTTTACTGGTCACAAATGGGTGAAGTTGAGCGAAAATAGCAGAAGTCACTGCCTTTATTCATGCCACTATCTCATTTTATTTGTGTCGCATTGTGTATTCCGCGTGATTAGCTCGGCAGGCATTGTTTTGTATCGCCAGCTGATGTTGTGAGAAGAAAAAAACTTGAGAATGTATTTCAAGAAAATAAATTTACTTTTATTCCACTCTAAAAAAATCTTGAATTATAGTTGCAGGATATTTCATATTTTAGCTGAAAACCAGACTCAAGACAAATATCATTGCTTATTTATTTTTGGGCAGGTTTTTTTTTTTTTTTTGCCTCAACAGTTTTATGTTAGATGTATATTTTGTTAATAAAATCTTCTCATTTGTTTGGTGAGTGAGGAAAGGAGGTTCATATTAACAATACTGTTTAAACCAATTTTGCCTGCCGGATTTTGTGTTTTATTTATTTTGTTATGTGTTTTTATTCTCTGCAAACACTGTTTGATGGGTTTAGTTTCACCATATTAAAAGATCTTAGACTTTTACACCGACTTTGCCCAAATAGTTATTTCATCTCGATACCATGCCAGTGCGGATGCAATTTATTGTATGTGTTCTTCAGTTTTTAGGTTTACATTTGGAAAAGTTGAGAGAGTGAGGTTTTAAGAGGAGATTTAAACATGTTGATAAAGATTTGAAAATTTAAGGAGTTTTATTTAATGCGGAGGAAGTGGTATATCATAAATTAATTCAGTTAAAGAATGCTTTATTAATCCCATGTGATTCTTCACATGTTCCAGAGTAGTTCCCAAAACAGAACCTTCAGGAACAAAGCATTAAAAAGAAAGATGATAGCTTTATTTTATAAATGCTATCATCCTCTGTTATAATTTTTTTTCTTTACTATAAAACTGATGTATTTTTATTTTACCCAAGGTTATTAAACTTTGAGGCTTTTATACTAACTCATACCTCAACAAGTGCATAAGAGAGCTTTTACCATCTTCATATTCAACCTTGTGTGACTACTCATTTATTTTGTCCTTCAATGTTTCTACCACTATCACATGTTTTGTCACATTTTCCAGCATAAAAAAACAACAACATTCTAGTTTTTTGATATGCAGTACGCAGTGAGATAGGATATTTGAAGAGAACAGCATGCTCCTACCTAGAAAACAAGATTTACTGTCTCCCATGGAAACCATATTAATCTAAACACCCAAGTGTGGACAAGTGTGGAATTTTGCCGTGAGCAACGTGTAGGGAGCATAGATTGTAATTATGGAAGACTTACTGACAGAATAAACACAGATTATGACTTTGATTAATTTTGTACTGCTGGAGATCTGAAACACAACTGATTGAAACAAAACCACACTGGAAAACTCACCGAGCTGGAGTAAGACGTACGTTTGATTTTTAGGTTATTTCCTGGATCCAATCACACATTGTCAAACATGGCAACATCGATAAAATATGTTAAAATGGTAAGTCAATTAACACACACACACACACACACACACACACACACAACGTTTTACTGACTGAACTGTAAAACATTCAGTCATAAAAAGCATCACTCAAACACAAAACTCACCACATATCAAAAAGTGCAATGTACTTGGATTACCAGTAGGATGTGCCATACCATCGTAATTGAATGCAGCTACCGCGTGATTATCACACTGTGTGCAATAAATCTGTATAAAATGGTTTTCACTTTTTAGCAAATAGATACATTTATTTCATGGAGTCTCCTAATTCAAACTGGATTCACAACTACAACCAATGGAAATAGTGTGTAAGACAAACTCTTAAATTAAATGAGAGATTTGAGCACTTTCTTTGTATTTATTTCCATAGTTCATAAAAAAAAGATAAAATGATACAAATTAAGAAAAACAAGGATATTATTTTAATTTATTAGTTTTAATTGACAAAACAGAAAACCGTTTAGGTTATTGTGTACCCAACTGTCAATTTATTTAAATCTGCAAAATGTTAAAGAGACTTTAAATCCAATACTCTCACCCAGGGGCCCATATAATACCGAGGCCGCCACTGTATGCATCATAAAATTTTGTGTATAAAAGAACATTTTGGAGAATAAAACTTTTTTGTCATATTTGTCTAACACAAAATCCTACAGAGAGATTAAACAACGTATTCCAAGGAAAAATATTGGAGTTGCTGCGTCCATCCCCAGCAACACCGGTATAGGTCACTTATTATTACAATAGTATTTATTACATTGCCTGTAAACATTAAAAAAAGGATCACTGTGAAAATAGACCGTCTTCAGAAGCACATCTGCACTAATCCAACTGTAAAACCCAGGGGACGATCACTGTAGTCTATTTATTACTCAGTTGTAACCACCCACTTGAACCGGAAACGTTTCTATCACGGCCACAATGTGGATGTGTTCAAGTACCGACATAAATGTTGTAATTTCCATTCGTTCTTCGACATACGACATCATTATGTTTTGGGAAATATAAAAGCAAGGTGGTTAGCAAATAAAATCTGTTCATTGTCTTATCCAGTGTGCTTTTTTATTTACCAATTTTAAAATGTAAGGTAAACCGTAAGAAAGCTACTTGTTTTTAAGCATAGTTTTAACTATGTTTATCATAACTAGGACTAACTGCATTTGGTGTTTTTAAAACATAAAACTAGTGATTTTATTCACTTGCTACTTTATTTTTCAGGTGCTAGCTACATCGAACTTGTTCAGAAGAAAATAAATAGCGCTTTAAAAAGTCCTACTTTATGCGAAGTACTTGAAAGCAGCAGAGCAGCGGATGTAGCTGCAACAGCAATCTACTGTACAGTGGCAACAATGTAGCAGTCAACGCTGAAATTTATTTTCGAATTGTTTAGGAACGGCGTTGTAACCTTTATTTATGTCGATAAAAAGTTTCGGGACACCAAAATGCCTTTGTAACGATAGTTGTGAGTCCTGTCAAGAAATACGAGGCTAGGGAGTCGAGGGGAAGCCGAAGCTCTTAGAGGCGCTGCCTGTCCCCGCTTGAAGGTTTGGAGGAGGACGCTGGGCTCCTCTTCTGATTTACCGACCCGAGCTTCTCGTTTCTCATCAGTTTTAATGGCTCCGCTCAACCTTCGGGACGCCATTGGAACACCGGAGAAGGGCGTGTAGCGCTAGCGGATACCGGGGGAGCAGCTCGTACCGTTACCGCCCCGTTTCTCCCCCCCTTCTCCAGCAACACCGACAGGACGGTAAATAAAGCAGTTGGGGCGGCGAAGACTGTCACCGGGGCCCGCGTACAAAATGGGGAATACAACCTCCTGCTGCGTGTCGTCGAGCCCCAAACACCGGAGGAGCAACCACTCTAGGCTGGAGCCCTACCGACCGGAGCCGGAGCTGAGTCGTGAGGACACGGGCTGCAATCTCCAGCACATCAGCGACAGAGAAAATATTGACGGTAAGACGCAGACTGACAGGTCTGAAGTGAAGTTCACTGAGTTTTTGAGTATATTGCTAAATGAAAATTCATTTTTAGAGTATTTAAATACCGTTACAGTGGATGTAGTGGTTTACCTATAGCATCTCTGCAGACTTCTGCTGGAGTATTAATATGAGAGCTTAGCTTGCCACAGCTGTGCAAAGACACACCCACTCATCAAATCAATACGCACATTTCTGCAGGGTTCTTTTTTTTTTTGACACATTTTACATTTCTGTTGGTTTTACTTTTATCTCGAGTTTTTCTCAGCCTCCATCTTTGTGGGAGTGGATCCGGGATGCAGGAGCCTGTAGCAGCTTATTAAGGTGTTAGTGTGAGTTACTGTTCCAGTGGGAATACATGTGATAATAATGAACAGAGAGGTGAGAGACTTCAATATACTTACAGTCATATGAAAACAGATTCCCAGAAAACCTTCTGGAGAAAAATGTATTTTTATTTTTATTTTAGAAACTATCAAATCAAATTAAGACAATTAGAGCTCTCTGAAAGCTGGAATTCTTCTATTTTATGGCCCCAAGCTGACATTTATACTTTTTCAGCGTTCTAACATAACATGCTCTTTTTCTAAAAACCTTATCAGGATTGCCATAAAATGTTCTGCAGACTTTTTTAATTGACACATGTTCTGCTTTAAAACAATTTGTAATATTAGTCGTTTTATTCAACTCAAATCTTGTTTGTTAGATTTTCACAAAAACAGAAACGATATTGTGGCTCGAAGCAAAATTAAAAAAAACTCTCTACTTAAATTATTTTTAAAACTTCTAAATGCATTCTAAAATTGAAATAAATAAATATCCAAGGCCAGAATCAATTCAGTATCAGACCACATATCAGATCAATTTTTGTTTTTTCTTTGGCTTATAGGTGTTTAGCATTTTGTGGCATAAGTGAAGTTTTAAAATATACTTGGATCATGACATCATTCAACAGTCAGCCAATCGATTGTCATTGCACAGCGTTTTCGTAATATCCGTTTTATTCTTTGCTCTGCTATGAATAAATTCCTTCAAAGCAGCCACACTCATTGCCACATTTTAATGTCTTTAATTTTAGAAAGCAGAACAAATCTGATATTTTGACTGAAAAGCATTTCCGTAAGGCTATTTTTATTATTATGGCCGCTTTTAAAGGCACCGCTAGGTTGACTTTTCTCTTTAACATAAAAACTGATTCTGTTCAAACTTAAATTAAGAGGATTGAGCTGTCATTTTGGGAGCTTAATAGTAAAATTATCCCATTAAATTTATTCAAAAGCCATAATCAAAATCGTGAAGCAAATATACATCAAACATGTTCATCGGTGTTGCAGTTATCAGCTCTAAACGTGGGATTTTAGGTTGAATTTGGCAGTTTTGCAGTTTTCTGGAAGTTTGTGTTTTTGTATTGCAATGATGACAAAAATGATGATAAAACCTATTTCACAATTATTATTTTTTCTTTTGTCTGTAAATCTATTGTCACATACATCCAGAGTCCTGCTACAACTGCAGCTCTAAAAACAAAGTATAAGGTAATTCTCTACATTTCTTACACCAACAGTGGGGGAAAAATGTTAATATTCTTAACCAGTTCTTAGTTTTTAATGTTTCCAGACGTCATAGATAAGAGTTTATTATAAGTATCACATGATTGATATTAACATTGGGTTTTTTTCTAAAATATAAAAAAAATAAAAAAGAAAGAAAATGTTAGATGATGCAATAGTTTTCTATGACTTTATACTGTTTGGGATTTGACAGCATTGATCCTGGGTGGATGTTGATTCAGCAAAAGTGAAAGATTCAGGCTTTGCTATGGTAGCAAATCAAACAACTTTATAAATCTCCATCAGACCACCCAGATAGAGGGTTTCTTTCTTTTTCTTTCTTTTTTGAGGGCACCAGAGTATAACTACAGTGATTAGCTTGGAAATTTGAGGAAGTGGGAGTAAATGAAGAAAAGGAAGTTTTCCCAGCATGTCACCACAGTAAAGGAAATTGCTTACCAGAGTTCAGTTTTTTGTTTTTTTTTAACAGTAGGAACTGGCTTTAATTCTCCCTGTTGGAGCAGAATATTCTTGTTAATTTGAAGCTGATAGACAATAAGCTGACATTTCCTCACATAAGGAGATAAGAGAGAGAAGCTTTATGCTCTGTGGAACAATGTTTGTCTAAGTTTCCTTTCTCCAGTGCCAGCTCCCTTAAGTTAATAATGAGGCGTGGTTGAAGTCCTGAAGCATGTCGTCATTAGCGTCTTGGTAAATAATCATTGAATGAGTCAGTTGGCTTTACATTTTATATAAGGGAAATGTCTGGAAAAAAATAGGATGCTGACGTGGGTTCAGTTCTTTTACATAAAGGTTCTAATTATCAAAGGTTAAAACAAATCCTTTTCTCTCACTTATTTATTTTCCCTCCAATAGATTCTAAACACTATCTGGCTTGTAACTCGGGTCATTCATAATAACAATAATAATTCTGAACAAATGGGCTCCGCTGGTTGTAAAAATAGGAAAACGTTAACTTCTACTATATCCTTTTTTAAATAAAAGAAATCACATCTCTAAAGTAAGCCTGTTGCAATAAGCAATTAGTCAATTAATTGTATGATAAATTGAAATGAGCTTGATCATTTCCTTTCTGATGAAGGGCAATTTTGTTTACAGACACATCATGATTTTCTTTTATTTATGGTTTCGCTTGTGTTTGGTTTTTGTTTGTTGTTTTGAATTGTTGTTATTTTGGCTATTTAAAATATCATCCAGCTCCAATGTTGAGTGTTCTGTTCAAAATTAAAGTTTATTTTGCTACGTTGTGCATCTTTCTCCATCCCACTTAATGTAAATCACAGCGATGGCTTCTCTTCAGTTTTAAAATTAGTGTATTTTGTAATGTAAACACTTTTTTCACATCACACGAATCACTTGATCTACAACCGAATGTTACTAATGGCGTAAAAGACAAAGAAGACTACAGGAAGTAGTAGTAGGATATTGGCGCCACATGACATTTAACCACTTATCACGCAAACAAACTTAGTCGTCTGTGATTTTATTTGTGTTTCTTCTTTAATGGAAACACTGTAGTTGTGAAATTGTGTTTTTTCCGCATTAGTGGGATATCAGTAAAGTTTTGTGCACATTTGTAATAGCTTGTCTTTGAACAGTTTTCAGTTAAATAACCAGAGCTGATTGACTGCTTGTGCTTCTGGTTTTTCCCAGTGGTTTCACCGTTCTGGTGTTTTTATCACAGCCTTCACTGAGATAAAGACATGTCTGTTAGCACTCGTATGTTGGGCCTGAGGGCAGGTCTTCTGGTTGTAATTCAGATGCTGAGTAATTGACTACTAGTGAGAGAAAATTGTTCATAAAAGACCTCTGCTGCTCCTCTTTTGTTTGTGCAGGCAATAACTAGATTTCACAATCAAGATGTCCTCTAGTCTGAAACTGTTTGATCTGAAAGATTCTGCAGTACCTGAAGAAAATTGTACTATAAGGTAGATTTTATTCAACAGATTGGTTTAGTATAACATTATTTTACCTAAAGACATGTAAAATCAGCACATAAGGCATACAAAAATGAACATTAACGGCCTTTTAATTTCTAAATCCTCTAAATCAACACATGGGGTACTTTACCTCTAATCAAATCAAAGACTTTTTGATTTGAAAAAAAGTCTTTAATGAGTCAAATTTAAAAGAGTTTGATAAAATGGCAGCGATTTCTTTGAGTTTTATTTAAAAATGACATCTGTAAATAAGAGATGGCTCCGAGCTCAGTCTCATCAGTAGTGAAGTTAGCTATTTCTGGAACACACACACACACATTGATGAGTCCCACTTGCAGGCTAATTATAATCTGTACATGGATTATTCATGTGTAGTTAATGAGTCTGGGGAGTTTCCTAACTGTATTCCAGATGAGTTAACCCAGATCTAATATTTACCAGAGTGACATTAAGACAAAATGTGCACTTTACAGTAACTGAGCTTTAACAAAAAAATGTGTTAAGTTAAACTTTATGCATTGTGATTTCCTGTTTTGCCAAGCACTCCATAGCATAGAAACACCAACCAGAACTTAAGAAATTATTTTTTTCTATCTTCACTAAATATAATAAATAACCACATAGGGCTAGACAATATGGCTGAAAAACATATCAAAATATAAGTGATATGTTATATTGTGTATTGTGTACATCCATATCACCTAAAACTGATAACTCTGTGACTCATTTATCTGTGATTTTGGTGTGTATATTATATGTCCACTAATACTGAAATGTCTACAAGGCTGCCAACATTTCCAAATTCAGCATGTTCCTTGACAACGACCGAAAGTTGCTACTGTCATTTTAACTTTCCTTTAATCTACTGAAGTCTTGTTCTCTCTCGCTGTCTTGCAACCTGAACAAAAGAACAAAGAACAAAAGTGTCTTTGTAGAAAAAACACTTTCCTTTAAAATTGCCTTCTATTTCTGTTGTAACCCTTTTTTTTACCTTTAAAACAGACCAAACTTGCTTTACTTCCTTTATCCTTTAAAACTAAAAATGGTTAAAGTCGTCTGTACATAGTAATAGCTTCCACACAATCAAGACAGAGTGACTTGGTAGTGCTTACTTTTCACTGAACAATAGCTGTGTTTCCATTGGCTATATAATTGTCCAATTTGACATTTCCAAAATAAATTAGCTTAATGGAAACATTCCAATTTTGGAAAAAAAAAAAAAAAAAAACTCCAAAAAACTTCTGTCTTTTCATTAAAAAAATGTTGGTGCAAAAAAAAGGTGTTTATTTTTATGGCTGTATGGAGATTGGCTTATTTTGCAAAACTGCAATGTAAGCACTTTTTTTGCATCACACAAGTCACATGATCAACTACTGAATGTTGCCTCTGGCACAAACCACGAAGAAGAAGACTAAAGGAAGTAGTTGAAGGATGATGGTGCATCATGTTCTTTTACGACTTATCATTTAAACAAACTTATTCACGTGTGATTTTAATTGCATTTCCTACTTAATGGAAACACTGCAATTGCAAAGCTGTGTGTGTGTGTGTGTGTGTGTGTGGGGTGGGGGGGTCACATTGACATAATATTGACAAAGTTTTGCACACATTTGTAATGGAAATGCAGCTACAGTTTGGGGAAAAATATTGGTTTATTGACTTTCTGACCAGTCGGTCACCATTCAGTGCCCGGTCAAGCTGACAATGATTTGATTCCATTCACCAGTCTATGTCTTGTTTCATTTCTAGCCAAAACAAATAATCACAGTCAGGTTGATGATTATTTGTTTTGTACATTAACAGAAATGTACTAAAATCCGGACTAGTCCTTCATATAAATCACTGCTGTTCCTGGTTGAGTGTGATGCATCAAAGGGATTTCCAGACAAACACTGAAATGTAGGGCAGAAAATTTGACTATGTGCCATCTGTTTACACTTCCTCATTGAATCTATGCATATAATTAATACTCTGTCACTGCTTGGATATTTCCCTCAAGAAATAAATTATTTGAAAGGGACCATTTTTTTCTTTAAGTGCAAATTAACTGCTGCATGTAGTATTAATTAAAGTGCCGTTTCCTTGTGACAGTTTCATTCTATCTTGTGTTGAGATTAATACTATGTTATATGCATGTTGCTGTGTGATTAGAGGGAGATGCTAACATTTATAAAAGCAGCAAAGCTGTTATGGGTTTGAAAGACCAACCTTGTTCAAACAGACATTAATGTGTTTGTCGGAAGTCTGCACTGAGCCTCCTCTGGGATTACAAGTGTCTTTAAATTATAGCCCTCCGCATCCTCTCCCCCTTAAAATGTTCGGAGACTTCATTTTATCATTTATTAGGTGTTCATCTGTTACACTAGATCAAGAACATCTTTCTTAAGAAATTCTCAAGAGACTCTTTATTGGCAAAATTGGAGTTCTGCTTCAGTCATATAGTGCATCCATAGCCCCCCACCCCACCTCGCTGAAGTGGTGCTTTCAGCTACACGTACGCTTGGAAAAAGTCGCAGTGGAAATTCATGTAGTGTGTGGGCATAGTTGGAAGTGGGAGGCCTACATTTCTGCAGATTTGCAAAGATATAATGGGAAAGGCTACAAAAGGGACAGTGACATCTAAATGTGGCACAGAATGTATTCAACATGGTGTGTGGTCTTATGCAGTTCTGCAAAATAAGACCTTTTGCAGAACTCGTAAGAGTAAAATTACAGTTCTCACCTCGAAATTATGCATTGTGACTTCAATGTCATCCTAAAAACAGAGTGGTCACACTATCAAATTAAGCTCGGCTAACAACGGGTGTTTGATTTTCATTTTTCAACACTGTCAGAATATTTCTAAGCCTCATAAATGCAGGCTTTGAAACGCCTTAAAGGAGTATGACTACCTTAAGATACCAATTGGATTGCATAGACATCACCACACATCTTTCTGAGGTTAGAGTAGTAAATAAAGCCTTGTTGTTTGGGAAGAGTCATGTAGTCATGACTGTTTTCTGTGTTTAGCCACTAAACACAGAAAACAGTCAACAGCCTGACAGGGCTTGACACCAATGTCGTTCCTCACTCCCTCACAATTTTAACACTCTTGAAACGTTACGCTGTCATATGGATTTTGTATAAAAGAAGAGCTAAGGGAGGACAACTGAGTGTGGTCAGGGAAAATACATTACGCTTGACCAGCTTTCACAAGTTCAACACCTCTTAATGATTACACATAGATCTGTTATTATGAGCTCCATTTTGCTGCCCTGTATGGAAATTGAACAGTGTGTGATGAAGGCTAGTTGGTATTAATCCAGTACCTTTAAAATAAAAGTACATTTTGTGATTGATATAATTTCTGTCTGGATTCTAAATATGTTGGATTATTTATTGTAAATAATAATAATAATAAAAGTGGGAGTGTTAAAGCATGCTTGATGGAAGCTACATATATACCTTGAATTTAGGAATGGAAGATAAGAACGTAAAGTTTCATCGTGCTATTTTGTGATAGTACTTTGATAGCGACAAAAGTGATGAAAAGAACTACTTCTTGCTACTTTTTCAGGTAACTTTATGGCTGTGACTGTGTGTCATTGCAACCATACACACAAATACTGCTCTTGGAAAAACATACCATTTTATCAATATGCTTTTTTAGGACACCAGTCATTTGAAGTGTGATTTGTATCACTAAATTGCACACATTAACTGCATTCAATAATATTTTCAAACTTATTGATGCTCTTATTTGACCTTCTCTCATTGGAGAAAATAGTAAAGCTGCATTCCCAACAATGCAGAGAGTTTTACAGGGGTTTAAAAATCATTCATTTTTTGTGGCAACAGTAAATCAAATTTTGTATGAGGAATTTGTCATGAAAAATTATAAGCAACGTAATAATTTCCAACTTGGATTGAGTTGCTTAAACTTTTTGGAAAGGAGGTGTGAGCAATAACTTTGTCCAGGCAAATGTATTCAGCTACAACCCTATTCTGTTCTTTAACATTAATCATTATACTATTGATTGCCTTGTTGCCTCACTGGCAAAACATTGTCAAACCATGGCATAAGAGGGGCAAAGGTAAAAGCCACTGCCTTTGTGTGTGTTTGTAGTGTTGCAGTGCAAAGTTTTGTGCCAGATTGGGAAGATGAAATCGGATCAGTTTCTACCACTTTTGCCACAAAAGAGTATCCTTATACCTTGTTTTTGGTAACAATAATATATCATATATTTTCATCACCTTTTCTGGAACATATCTAGCAATGAGCATTGACATTACACATTTTAGGTGTCACTAGAGAGGATGCTATGCTACTGCTAAGCTAGCGCGAAGAAGTCTGTAATTGGATTAAGTGTATGCCAAAAGAAAGCTGCAAATATTTGTATTTCCAGACTTTGCTCCGCGTCTCATAATCTACATAATGTGCATCTGTATAATTTCTTTGAAAATGTAGTTGCCACGCAAATTTTTAAAATGACCTTAACTCAACTAAGGTCTTAGACAAATTTAGTCAAGAAAAATACAGAAATACAATGAAACAAACCAGCTTTAAACTGCAGTAGAAAGTGTTTGTTTTCAGCTGCATTACTTTTTATTCGAGCCCAAACTTTTGAGCGACACTGAAGTGATTAAGATCTGGACACAACAAGAAGCATGTGCTACTTGTGTGGTTCATTTGAAAATGTTTCAACAGTCGATTTGGTACTGCCACCCACAGCTACGTCTTTGTTGGAAAACAGAGCAAGAGCCAGCTGCTAAAAGCACAATGCAGTGTTCAAACAGGTGTTCTAGGCAGAGAGAGATTAAGCAAGAGAAGAGAAGACGGCAAGCTCAGCTGTGTGCCTTTGCCTTTGATGGGTCCGCCTCTACCATCTGAGTTGTTTCAAGCCAGCGTTGCCTAGCTACAGTGAGCAAGAAGATGTGAGGGCTGGGATAGAGGAGAAAGAGGAAGGGTGGATCTCGCTCTGTTTGGTGTAGAATAAGTGAATCTTTTCCTCCCCATCTTCTCATCACTGTTGAACATCTGTTGTGTTTCTCATCTTACTAGTTTTCAGCTTCCAGGCTTTTTTGATTATGAAATAGATTCATAATTAGTTCTTTGTGGATCCTTGTCTTAAGCCTGTTGCAATAAGCAATTAATCAATTAATTGCATGACAAATGTTCTCAGAAACTGAAAGTGGGATTGAAAGCAATCACAAGAGTCTGGAGTGAATACGATACTCACAATTCAGCCATGCGATGCATTAATCACAGCAATTCCCAAAGTACCAGTAACATCTCCGATACTTTATTATTGGGTTTCCTGGCATTGAAAGCATGCTGCTGACAGCTGCACACTGCCACACTGCACCATTTGGACCCTCCAACTCATATAGGTCAACCAGAAACCAGCAGTGCGTGTCCTTTCAAGGATCATGTTGGAAACTGAAGTCTCCTTCAGAAGGATCTCTGTTGGCAGGGTGCCGGGAACAACGCAACACATCTGGTGTAAATGTTATAAAAGTACTGTTGAGAAGTCTTGAACTAATCTGTTATTCCCCAGTAAGGCAGGTGCAATTATAAGCAAAAACATTGTGGGAAGAACCGAGCGTTACCAAGTTGTTCAGGAATACAAAATATGAGTTTGGTTTGTTATTTGAAAGTTTTGAATCTATTGGTGCTATAATTTTCCAACAATGCCATTTATATATATGCATATGTAAGATTATATACGTAGTGTTTTGCACATATTTGTAATGGACACACAGCTACTGTTGCTAACCTTGCTAACTGCTTATTTGTGATGCTAAGTCCAAATTAGAGCTGCATAATATATAAAATCACAATCGAAACTGCATCATCAGTATGTGGAATGTAGCCATCACAAATTAGTCCTTGGAGGCAGTATTTGATTTTAATTGTTATTCATATAAATTGTGTAGAACTGGACCTTTTCTTGCCTATTGGATAGACTTTCTCAGTCTGATATCTACACTTGTGCGTTTTTTTTAATGGTTGAGATGCTGAAGTTTATAAAGAGTGAAAGGATTTAGTAACTGTGAAAATGGGTAAATGTAGAAGTTCCTCCCACCAATACACACACCGACCTGTTCCCTCCACTCTTTGTTCGGTTTGCCTCCCTCAAAGTATGTAATCACCACCATTTGTTCCATTTCCTCATCACTTCCTGAAACGGAGGATGTTGAGCTCTTTCTTCTCCCCAGGTTGGAGAAATGGGCTGGAGTTTTTGGAGAGGCTAGAAATAAATAAAGGGGGGTTACCAGTAGCAGCTGCAGACAGGGACACACCTTCAGTCTGTGGATGTTGTCATCTTCCTGTGTGTATGCGATGCTGTCTGGAAGTCGGAGGAAATGTTATAAATCCTGGCTGCAGAGAAGGAAAGGGTGCTCTTGCCAACACTATCGAGGTCACTAACTCTGAAAGCAGCATCCATAACCCACCTTCAGTCCTCTTAATGTCTTCCTACACACCTGTCTTTATTCAGCATGGAGGGTTTATTCCGCCAACATCACAGCAGCGTGTGTCCCTGTGCATGTATCAGTGCCCTTTGAGGCTCTTTAAGTGGCTCTTCAGCTCAAAAACACTGAAGTTCAAAAGAGTAAGGAGACAATGGCAATGGCTTGTGTGTTACCTGCAATGCACTGATGATACGTATGCTCTATAGTTGGCATCACAGAGTGTTTAAAGGTTGATGTAAATGCGAGACCCATCTCTTACATTTGCCCCATCTCAAGAATCCTGCTCTCCTCTGGTTTATTAGGGTGTGCGTGCATCCATGGAACCTCTTACATTAATTTATCTAAAATTAAGGCCTTTAAATGCCCTAAATTAATTTTAAAAAATGCAAATGGCCTTAAATATGTTAGTCACAGGTCTTGCATTTAGTTGTGACATCTCGTATATGTAGTTTTGTTTTTTTTTACCCATGGGCTTTTTGCTAAAAATATCCTTGCTAGCTAACTTGCTAGCTTTTTTGCGAGTAAGTGCAAATTTTTCAGTAGTTGGCTGGACGATTTCACCACTGGCTTACTGCCAGCCCATACGAAGCTAAGTGTAAAACAATGTTTAAGTGTGGCACTACGGAGAACCTTAAGTGAGACTGAGAAGCACAATCTTAAATTTCATTCAGGATTGCATTAAAAAGGCCTTAAAAAGTCTTATTTTGGAATTGCTAGAACCTGTAGATAACCTTTTTTCATTGTTTTTTTATTATATCCACATTCTGGTCTTTTAATTTCTTACTTTTCTGCTTGTCAGCCTTTCTTAGTTATCTGTTTCATATTCTCTTTCTCTATGATGTATAGAGGCGTTAGCCCTGTCTTACCCTTCCTGTCTCACTGACATCACACACAGAGTCATAGTCTGAAGCTGCTTTCAATTTAGCTGTAAAACCGTCTAGGGTCAGAATGTCGTTATTGACACTACTGGTGTTTTATGACTTGGAAGTAAGTAGGTCATGTTATATTTTCTAATGATCTTTAGAGAATCTGAACAAATGTCTGGTGTTGTGCTATTCAGGATATTAACTCACCACACCCAGATGGATTTTTGCAGTGTAGAGTTTCAATAACCAACTTTGCCTGTTTCTTCTAAATAAAATGACCCTTTCCAACATGCTTGTTCCTGTGGGTTTTAATCAGGGTAAAATGTAGGACACAAAACTTGATACTGTTATATTCAGTGACGGAAACAGAAACTGACCGTTGAACATCAGGGACTGTAGCTTTTAAAAAAATCTAAACCAATGGCTCCAGATCTGCTCAGGAAAACTTTACTAGTCTCATAAATCACAACTTACTTACAGCCATCCAGTCCATGTCCAGTCACACAAAAATACCATATATGTACAATAATTATAAAGTGCCAGCAACATTTAAAAACAGAATTGAAAGTACACATTTGCAACAAGAAAAATGTAAATAAAAAAGGAGAAAATACAGTAAATTAGCTAGACTGGTCTAAAAGTTATTTTAGATGGAACCAATTGCAGGTTCCATAGATTCTTTTCAAAAATGTAAGTACACGAAAAAAAAAAGAAACACAATTATACTATTATAAGAAGAGAAAGAAAACAATATGAGAAGTATTAAAATAACCATTATTGATGCAGTCTGTATTTTTATCTTTCACTGACAAGCATACTGAAGTGAGTCTCAAAGTATTTGAAGCAGCAATCTAAGCCTGTTTATTGTTATTTATTTATTGTATATTTGGGGATGTTATCCTTCTGGGTGAAGAAACCCCTTTCCGCTCAAGTCTTCTGCAGTTTCCAAATTGCACTATAATTACATCCATTAATTAGATTCAGCCAATTAGGTTCTGCCTTGTGGTGGTGTGTGTTTGCAATTCTAATGAAATTGATTAAAGGTTGTAAAAAATGTCATGGATACATTTTCTTGGCAGTGAGAACTAAAGCACTGTGCCCTGGTGATTGTCTCGTCAATGTTGCTTTAATTGTCTTTCATTGCAGAATAACTGTACCTGGCTGACTGTTACGAAAAAGTAGAGCTAAAAGGTTGAGTAGTTACCTGTGCAGACATTTTACTGTTTATCTCAACACAACAGTACTGCAGTTCATAAAATCTCCCCACTGAAGGCTTTGTTTTCATTCTGCCGGCTCCGGTGTGATCAGCACATGCTGATCTAATCCAGATCTATAATACTCTGCTGTGTTTGCTGAGTTCATCGATTTCCAAACCGCTGTTTACACAGCACAGCACTGATGCAGCACACTGTCAGCTGACAGATTACCTTTTCGTTTAGTTCGCTTCATTACAACGTAGACACTTCACCCCTAGAGCCAATTTCAGACTTGAATTTGAACGCAGCATGTTTTGTTTGTCCAAGTTAAATACATTTGACTTCAAATAAATTAACAAAAATATAATCTTACAATTACCGGAAAAATATGTTAGTATCTATTTTTGTCTTTCATTGTGTTTGTCCATCGCATTCCAAGTGGGATTGGGATTTTGAAACTTAAGTTTTTCTTTTTTGTAATTACAGATCTGCCCATGGAATATAATCCTTCAGATCATCCTCGAGCCAGCACCATCTTTCTTAGCAAGTCACAAACCGATGGTAAGTTGTGACCCATACTGGGACTTCTCATTTCTCTGAATGTTGCGTCCAAAATGCCTCTACTCCTTGAGCTGACTAGGAATTGCGTAACATTTTCATCTACAAATAAGTATTTGTGTTTTTGTGCTAAATACAGCAATGTGTTTGGACCAGGTTAGCATAGCATGCTAACCTGGTCCAAACCTGATGTAAGGAAATCTGATGTAAGGAAACTGATTTTTCTGTAAAATTTCATATACAACCATCTTTAAACACGCATAAATCACAAAAGGAGAAAATATTTTGAAATGTGGACCACTGCAAAATGCATATGTGCCTCTAAGTAAATTTCCTAAGAACAGACTTTGAACATTTCAGTTTCATACATTTTTGAAGTACTGTTTATTTATTTCATCAGTGCTGATACTCTTACAAAGAGAAGATGAAAGTTTGTTCTGGTCATTCTTTTGGATTTCCAAAGTCTTTGGAGAGAAACTCGGAACTGAAGGGAAGGTTTTAGTGGAATGCATCCAGAGATTATGGTTTTAGTGGAAAGCCAATATGCTATCAAGTTAGCCGTGTTAACTACATATTTTACCATCTGTGATGGTCTTGCATGAGTTTTAGCCTTTAGAGCAGAGGTGCTTAACTCCTCACTGTTGACCGTGGCTTTAACCGGTTCTTCCCCAGTGAACCCTTACCAGGTTTTTGGAACCACCTTGGGGGTGGTACAATCCGGACCTTGTTGGATATTGCGGCCAAGCGATTTGATTGGCAGCAGACTGTGTTCAATGATCGTCTGCGGATTTACGTCTGCAACAACAAATCAAATACCATTTTCAATCTATGACAAAATTGTAGTAGTTTGCGAGATGGCGAGCTTCAAAGTAATAATTCCATTGTCAAACCTTGAGGTCCAAACCTTTTTATTGATTATGGCGGAAGACCACATACAGCGTCAAGTTGTCAAGGCAAACCTCATCGAACAAATATACAGAGAGATTTCGGGAAAACTGGCCGACCAGTGTCAATTTTTCACAATCAAAATGACGTCATTGGAGCATCAACCACAAGTCCGCGCACTGATGGTCCCCCCCATAGTGAGGATCACACTGCCCAGGAGACCCACCCAACTCGGCTAGAGCCATTGTCATGTCTCAATCTGGTGAGACTTGACAATGGTTGGTAAAAGTGTAAAAAGCTTTAGATGCCTTAGATGCATTCCTGTTCCAATACACCTTGAATCAAAAGGACGAGTCACTATCGGGCCTGTACACAACTTGATGACATGCCACAGAGGCAATTGATCTATTTAACTCAGGTGGGTTGGAGCAAGAATGCATCCAAGCATTTTAGTACTACCGAATACTGACTGTCAAGAACTGTAGTTAAGGACCCTTACTGTCGAAAGACACTGTTGTTGTCTCATACTGTGTAGCTATTTTCAGATTTTCTTCCAATTCAGACACAGCCTCTTTACTTTAGTGAAAAGTATTCTAATGCTGTTTAATATCTTTAATCCTGGAGAAAAGCCAGTTGAACTTTGCAGCCTGTTGCCTGGAGCATGGTGTATTGATCAGGGATAATGTGCTGGAACTCCTCACTCCTCTGTTGGCCATGATTACGCTCTTGTGGGAAGATCTGCTGGCCATTGTTCTCAGCACTTTATAACTTCAGTAGAATGAAAGGCTTACCAGATCTGGACTTATTGAATAATTAAATACAACTTTTTCTAAAACCTCACCAAAACCACATCCTTGATGTTTGCAGACTCACCATTTGTTACTTCATTGTGCATTTTCTTTTGAACATCTGTCATGACGAAAAGCATGAAGCCAACTTGGACTTTTGTTTTTCAGTTTTGCTGCCCAACAAGCGAGGTAAGCATGTCTGTGTGTCCGGTCCCAACAGGGCTGGTAAACACCGCCCTGCTTTACTGTCTGTTTGGGCTTAACTCTGAAGAGAACGGCTCCTTCCTGGTATCTAAAGCTGTACCGTCTTCATGTTTTGTTTTGTTTAGTTTTTTTGGCCAGTGTTGTCTACGTTTTATGCGTCATCATGCCGTGAATGTGAAGGTAGTTTTTTGTGTTTCAAGCTGAGCTACTTCTGTCATTTCGTGTGTACATTTCTTCCACTGCACATGTTGGTCCATTAGTACAACTGTAGTTAGAGCGTCAAAACCTCCAAAATCAACGTAATGTAATGTGTTATGCATGTTTTAATTTTCTTTCATAAAAATAAAATTGTTGCTTGCTGCATAAACCAGTTGTACTCCAGACTTGTCAGTGGAAAATGTGCATTACTGTGAGAGCATTGGTGGATTGGAGGTAAGATGCAGAAGAAAACCGGGATAAGAAATGTGAGGTACCTCAGTACTTTGTTTCATGTGTGTAATTCTGCTACTCCTACTTTCCCTCCCAACTGCTCCCGTTTGCTTTTGCTAGCAGTCATTTTCCTCCTCGTACGTAATATATTTAGAATACATTTCTGTCTACAACTTTACACTTCTCCACAAACGTCATGGCAACAATAGGCTCTCAAATGATTGTTTAATCTGGTGGTTTAACCAGAAGAAAATAATTGTCAATTCAAGTTTGTGTAGCACATTCCACCAATGAGGCAGTTCAAAGTGCTTTACATCACACCATCCAATAAACAATGATGAACAAGGAATAAACATTGCATGTTGTCATATGTCATCAAAATCATTATGTACACTAAATATGTTGATCAATGTTCCAGTTACTACTAATCAAATACAACTCTATACAGACTGGTTTTTAGCCTTGATGTTTCAGCATTTTTGCAGTTTTCTGGAAGTTTGCTCCAGATTTGTGGAATAGGTTAAAATACAGTCGATCATTTACTGTTATGCAGACTAATTCTGACTTGGTCATCTCTCTGTAAATGTGTAGTGGCGGTTCAAGAGTTTGTAGAAGCAAACACATCTTAACACTCTGCATTTGTAGTTGCTGAAATATTCCTTTTTACAGAAACTTACATTTTTAGTTCTGATTCTACTCTTTTTTTTTTCCCCCCACCACAACCTTTAAAGTGCCAGGGATGTAAAACTTATACTTATAATCTCAAATCATGGCAGACCTGTGCCGATATGCATCAGGGGTTGCTCTAAATCAGGTTGTTTCTCAGTCTTTCTCAGCCAATTAAGTGCTGGTTTGTTATTCAAAACATGGAAACTAAAGTTGTGACTAAGTGTGAATCTTCTGTTCACTTTAGGATTTGCTTCGATTTCAATGCCCCTCCTCAGAAAAGGAGAACAAGTAACTCAAACAATAAAATTAAAACAAAACAAAACAAAAAATGAGTCACTGTCCGATCCAATTTTTTTCTACTTTCTTCACAATCGCGCCAACATGCTGGTCATGACAAGATTTGCCACAGTTTCCAGTTTTTCTCAATTTAAAGACTGGCGTTTTCCACAATTTCCTGTTTGACATATTATGATACTTTGGTGCAGTCGTATCAGATTAATATTACAGAAAGCCTAATGTTGCCATGAAGCACATCAACCTCCAGTCAAACACTGTAGATAAACATACAGGAATTGAGTCACTGGAGTTAGCTGTGTGTAGAACATGCTACACACCACAAAAAACAACCCAAAATGGACATCTATAAAACTAACAAATAGAAATATCCATTGAAATAAACTGGCAACACAAATAACCAGATTTTTTTATTTCTAATCCAAATCAAATCTAACTTGATTTGGATTTTAATACCACAGTAAAAACCATGCACAAGCTTTATGTTGTCTTATTAAAATGCGATTTACTATTGCTTTTTAAAATATTCAATAGAATAACAAGCCATTCTTCAAATGTTGTGGTAAAAATCTGTACAAGAGAACTTTAGAGAGATGCTGCTCCCTGTCTGTTGGGGTGAGGTACTGCGCTGACGCTGTTCTCTCATCTTTCCTTCCAGTTCGAGAAAAGCGGAAGAGCCTTTACATCAACCATGTAAGTGGAATAACATGCATTTGTTTTACTGTTTAACTAAAAAAGAACCATTTTGTAATTCAAATATCTTGTATGCTTTGCAAGTTCACACACATTTCGGAAAACAAGGTAAAGTAATGTCCATCCAGAGTCACCCCGATGTCTTGTATTTGTCAATTTCACAGATCCTATATGCCTGTAATCACACTGTTTAAAATCCTTTTTTTGTTGTTTTTGTGTATATTTTCTATACACAAAATATATGTGTATATATATATACATATATATGTATATATATACATGTATATATATACATGTATATGTATATATATACATATACATGTATATATGTTTTCTTGTAAAAAAAAAGAAAAAAGTTTTTTGTGTGTGGTGCAGTTCCTCTCTACCTCACCGTATACATTTAATATTTTCGATATGTGTGCACAATCACCCAGTAATCCAAGTAGGTAAATCTGCAATATAATATTGTAAACATATAAACAAAAAAAAAACAAAAAAAGATTCGAGCAACTTGAAATTACACTGTTATTCTTCTCTAAGAGGGACTACATCATGAATCTAAATCATGCATGCAGCCATGTAAAGCACTCAAGCTGCACTTCCTTCCTTCTCTGTTATAAAGCCATTAAATGTTCCCAAGTATACCATTAAAGACATTGATCAATCCACATGTATGTGTTTGCGTGTGTGTGTATGTATATGCGTTTTGTATGATTGTGTGCTGCAGCATCATCCAGGTCCACTGAGACGAAAGTACAGCTCCTGTTCCACCATATTTCTGGACGACAGCACAGTCAGTCAGCCCAACCTCAAATACACCATCAAATGGTAAGTCGCCTCACTATCTCAGGATTCCTCCTCACTTTAGTTCATTAATTATTTACAGAAATATTCCAAAATGTTATCTTTTTCTGCTTCTTTATAGTGGAGATTATTTTTAATCTGCCTTTTTTTGGTTGGTTTGTTTTTTGCAGTGTAGCCCTGGCGATCTACTACCACATAAAAAACAGGTGTGGAAAATATTCTACCTTTTTAAATTTTCCACTGAATGTTGCAATCCTGTAAAAAAAAAAAAAAAAGCCAACAAAAACACATATTATAGGGTGTATATCATCATTTCTTCTTGTATTTTACTTGGAAACTGTGGGGGAAAAAATAATGGTAGTGAATGGAACCAGCTAAAAGTCTCACATTTCTACGTTTAATAATTCTGTCATCAATGTTTCTTTGATGGACCAGTGTTCTTTTATTAATTAGAAGCAATAATACACACAACTGAGAGTGATGCAGAATCTTTTTTACAATTTATCAAATTTCGTCAATCCTGCTTGAAGCATTTATAAATGCAAATCTCATAGAAAAACAAATTTCTCTGGATTCAGTCCAGTGTTTCAGTTCATCATATGAGAATGAAAAACATATAAATGCCAATAAAGGGGCTTATTGAAGAGGCAGATTGCTATTCATCTCAGGTTTTACATTCTATATTTTTTTCTATCTTGATGTTTTTCCTTCTCTTTCTCCTTCCAGAGACATCGACGGACGAATGTTGTTAGACATTTTTGACGAGAAGCTGCATCCTCTCTCGGTACGGCCTCAGCTGCAGACAAAACTCCCATTAGGGGCAAACCGTAGCGATGTCAGCATTCATCAGCAGAACAAACAGCAAATGAATACCAATGAGTACAACATGGGGGAAAATCTGAGGAATCCAGCTGGATCGTTCTCATCTGTTCCCATCTGAGCGCATTTGCAATGATTTACTCTCAAAATGTACTCTGACACTTTGCCAAATGCATTCTCTATTCTATTTTCTACTCTAAAAAACCTGATGAGGTGGAAATAGGTTGTTTTTTTATATTACTTGTCTGATTTTTTTCTTTTTTCTTTCTCCATTCCCAGAAGTCTGAGGTCCCTGCTGATTATGACAAATACGACCCTGAGCAGAAGCAGATCTATCGCTTCGTCCGGACGCTGTTCAGCGCCGCGCAGCTCACTGCCGAGTGTGCTATTGTCACTTTGGTAGGTGCCAAAATACTTGAGGGTGCCAAAATGTGCGCAGACACTAGGAGGGGTTGTTGCTGCTTTCTGATTCTCTGCTGTTTTGACTTCTCCAAAATAACCAGTCCACTTCTGTGTTCGTGAAGCTGTACTTAGAATCAGAAGTAAACAGTTTAGTATTGCTACTTGCGCTTATGAGTGGTAACCAAATTTAATTTCTAGACTGGACCTTCCTCTAACTTTAGGAAACTTTCCTGCTGGATATTTAGACAACAAATTTGGAAACTCTTTCACATCTGAATGTAAATCCAACACATCATGGATTTATTTATTTATTTTGAATAGACAAAAGTAAAAGAAAGGACATTTTCAGAGGTTTGTACAGCTGTCTGTCTGACCTTGTTTAATCTGCTTTCCTTTTTGACATATGCTTAATGGATTTGTTTTTAAGAAAGACTGTAATTATTACACTGTATATGTTTTATTCTGCATGGCTATTCATAAAAAAAATCTTTAATGCTGACACATGGCTTAAAAATACATATGCTCTGCTTCCTCCATGTAAAATCTGGAAGACTACCAGTAACTGACAGAGCAGTTGGCTGGTGGTAATAAAGTTAGTTCAGCTGACTTAAACCTTAGGGAAATACAGATAGAAGCTGTGGATTCTGTCTTTGCTTTGTAGTTGTTGCTTCACTGGGAAGGAGATTAGAGGCTTCATTAAAAGATGGGAAAAGCAGAAAACAAGAGCAACCAGCAGGTCTGTGCAAAGCAAATGTGGATCATGTACAGATAATATTCCCCTGCAGTGTCTTCCAACAGTACAACAAAAAAAAGTGACAAAATTCAAGTGTTTATATCACTATGTTTTCTGCAAATTCTGTTTTAGCTGATGCATTCAACTAGTTTATATCTATTGCTGGGTTTTTCTTAAGCAGAGAGAGAGAAAAAAAAAACGTATTTATTCGAGTGATACTGAGACCAATCCACAATAATCTGAGCGATTCCAGCAGATGTTAGGATAAAACATCATTGTGTAGCATCATAAAATCTCCTGCCAACCACAGCGTTTAACCATTTGTGCTTATTCATTTGTTTGTTTGTTTGTATTGTGAGTAAGTCAGCATGGGGTTTGGCTCTCGTTTCATTGGTGGGTGGGGGCTTCCTTCAATGGGCTTCCCGCTTGCTGCCGGGTCTGACCTACAGGAGGACCGGGCTGACACCGCCTGCACGCACAAAGCCCCCACCGGCAGGATTCATCTAATTAGCCACCTGAGCTGCATGACTGCAAAATGATACTATTCCTTATGGCAATTATTGTCATAAGGAATGACAACCTGGAGTGTTGCTTTGATTCTGTCATGCATGTTTGAGAAATCCTTTCATCTCCCGTGGCAACCACTCAGCTGTGCAAAATGCCTGGTTGGACCTAGCTCCACCTTCAAGACATAGCTCCTCCTTAGAGCTGCAGCTTCCAATCTTCCAACCTTCTTCCTCACAGATCAACCCTGCCTGCGACTCCCCCATTCAGCTCCTTCAGACTAGCCAGCAGCAATTAGCAAACACCTGGGGGAGCAGGGCATCTGCTGAGCAGTGCAACACTGGTAAAAATGTTGCTACAGGGTTAATAGAGGAGCCATGTTGTGATGACTTCCTGAAGGCGGAGTTTCAGAAAGAGCAGGAGTTTCTTAAAGAAGCAGAGGCCCAATTTCAAGACAGTAAATTATGAAGTCATATTTATTTTAAGTCATGTTTGATATGTGTAGCATTTTTATAACAACTGTAGATAACATGGTTACAAAATGGCATTAAATGCCTGGAAAGTTCATAATACTGCCCCTTTGAAAAATCATTTTTTATTTCAGTCTGAGTCTACATTAACAATGTTAAGAAAGATTGGAATATTCCGAATTTTATTTTAAAATGGCAAATTATTAATGTGAAAACAAACTGATATGAATAATTGATACTGTATCAGTCAGCTCCTCTTAATAAACATCTTATTTCTCCTTTAGCAAAGGAGTCCAGCTTTGATGTGTGTTTAAATTTCAACTCACCAATGTCTTTAATTCTAACAAAATGATCAGGTGATCCATTGAATCGGCGCCGGTGGTAATCCTTTTAACCTGGGGCCCCTGTGGGGAGCTGTGTAGACTGTGGGAAGTGTGGAAACCTAGTGAAGTTGGAAGGGAACATAGAGATGCAGCGCTTTGATTGGCATGGATATTTTATGAGGAAGCTCCAGGCTGGATCTTTGAGGAAGAAGAGTCACTAGGGGCCTGGAAAACTCTGAAGCAGCACAGAAGCTGTTAAAATGATGTAATTCATATGAGGGAAGATGACTTTTAACTTGTCTGATCCTAAAAATGGAAAACTTTCTCTGTTTCAGGTTTATTTGGAAAGGCTCTTAACCTACGCTGAGATTGACATCTGCCCTGCCAATTGGAAGCGCATCGTGCTGGGAGCGATCCTCTTAGCTTCCAAAGTTTGGGACGACCAGGCGGTGTGGAATGTTGACTACTGCCAAATTCTCAAGGATATCACAGTAGAGGACATGTAAGTCTTTGAAAAGACAGAGAAAATCATCAGATTTTCCTCATGTTTCTGTCTGAGCTCCGCAGCAGGTCACCTTTTGAACAGAACATCTGTGAGAAAGAGGCGATAAAAGCAGAGATCAAACCATAGGTATACTGTTGATTAAAAGTAACGCATAATTGTGTGAAATGCCCTCAAATTGCGCTATTTGACAAAATATTGTCCAAAAAGTGTTTTTTCTCTAGTATTCCTTATAGTTTACGTTAAGGGCAGTTTTTACATTTAAACACCCATTTCTTCAATGTTTGGCTAACAAACTTCTGGTTGGCTACATTTTTCAGATGATCATTTCAACATTGCTCCATGAGATGTTCATAACTCTGATTTTTTAAATTTGGTTTAAAAAAATTGAAAAACAATGAATTGCTTTCCTTCCTCTTCAGTTACAGTTCGTTGCAAGTATGAAAACTACATACTCATCAAAATAAGGGGCTCTGAGGAGAAATTAAATATAACATCAGTTTTTTTTTATAGACATTACTTAAGTTCAAATTAGCCATGAAACCTCGTATCCTTCATATCCCACATGGTTTTTTAACCCTATGGAATCTTGGCAGGATTATCCTTAGGGTGCAAATGATGATATGTAGACATTCTACCCCTGCATTAACCTCTGACCTCTGCACATTCTGCTGAGCCGGCGGAGATCTATTCTCGTCTTCGGGCTGAAGTGACCACAGTCCACCTGTCTGGAGCTGACTCCAGACAATACAGCTGAGTGTTTGCTCCTGTCGCACTCTAAGATCGGGGGGTGGGTGGGATTTACCAGACTGTGACTCAGAATCAGACCAGTTCTATGCTGCAGAATTCCTCCTCTGTAACCGCTGAATCTCCCTTTCCACCTGCTCGCTGCTGGGAAGTTATGGAGAACGTTGAGCGGGCAAATCCAAAAATAAACAAGAGAGAAGAAAACGAAGCAGCATTATTAGGCAGAGTTTGGCAACAATGGCGTCTAATTTTAGCTGCGTGCATCGAAATGTGCGTGGGTGAGGAACAAAGACTGGGAAGGAGAGGTGGATGGAAGCCACAGAGCAGAAAAGAGTCGGTCACGACCGAGGAGAAACAGATGAAAGCTGCTGTCATCGCAGCGCAGAAGAGATCGCAGAGCTGTCGAGGAGCGAGTATGCATGACAAAAACATAATCTGTGTGAGGATTAATTCTCCTCCTCACACACAAAACTCAGAGCGCTGACTTGTAAAGCATTCCTGTTCAATATTTGAAAAAGCTTGTTTGGCGTATTATCAAACTTATCAGTTTCCACTTCAGTCGGACTCCTGCCGTCTTTGGAGTTCTTTGTGGACAGAAGTCAACATAATGGTTATTTTAATTTGGTCCAACTAGAAAGCGTTCCTCAATAGACACTTTTCGTTCCCTTTGTCTTCTAAAGGAACGAGCTGGAGCGTCAGTTCCTGGAGCTGCTGCAGTTTAACATCAACGTACCGTCCAGCGTTTACGCCAAGTATTACTTCGACCTGCGCTCCCTGGCTGAAGCCAACAACCTCAGCTTCCCCTTGGAGCCGCTCAGCAGGGACAAGGCCCAGAAACTAGAGGTGAGGACCGCCCGTCTACTCAGTGTCTTATGTGTGTCTGGTTTTTGTTCTTTTGTTGTACTGAAATGTCAATTTCCCCCTAAGGGATTAATAAAGAACTTTTTCTTCTTCTTTTATAAATATATTAAAAGACATTTTTTGTTGGTTATCATTAGTAATTGTAAAACTCAGCTTCTATGCATTCCCAAATCCAACATGTGCCATTACAGAAGGAGGTGGAAAATTTAAAAAGGAGATTATATAGCAAGTTTGCTGCACTAAACAAAATAAAAGCCAAGTTTAGATCATCACCAAAGAGTGTTGTTCGGTACACTTGAGGTTTTATTCACTGTTTTGGGGAAAAAAGATGTAGGACGATCAAACCGAAAATGGTCCGATTGTCATCCAATTCCTCGATAGATTTCGATATGCGAGTATTCTGGGAAGCAGTTCAAGTGCTCTCTGTGTTTCTTGTTTCGTCTTGCAGGCCATCGCACGGTTGTGCGATAAGTACAAGGACATGAGGAAACTGGCCAAGAAGCGATCGGTGAGTGCGGACAACCTGATGGTGGTGCGGTGGTGTCCGGCTATCATTTCCTAACACCTGGCCACCTTCAGAGGATCAGAGGAATAAATAGACCTTTGCCATATTGTTGCCTGAAAAGCAGGGAGGCGAGCGGTTCCTCCGACTGCAGGCCTGTGGGTCTGTCTGGAACATTTACACCCACACAACACACAAACTTCCATTCAGACTGGCACTTTGACAAGTGAGATTGCCCTTTTCCTGGCTGTTGTACATAAAAGGTCCCACTGGTTGCCTGAATCAAACTGAGCTGAAAGATGTGAAATGAAGAGCTAAGTTGCAAGAGAAAAGGAGGTTAATGGAGATAAATTGAGAGACTGGGAAGTTGGAAAGCACTTCAATAGGAAGACACAAGAGAAAGAAAAAAAAAAGTGGCAAAAGTGTTTGTTTTCTTTGAAGCTCAACTGGTTTGTACATCTGATTAATGGAGGCTGATTGGATTTCTTTACTTTGAAACCTCTGGTTTAATCGAATTTGTTCCTGGAGCATCATTTTACGCCTCATACCGACACATTTCCTCACAATGTTTGTGATTTCTTATTTTTTGCATTCCCATCAAACGCTCAGAAAACGATTGTACATTCCATTGCCTGGGTGAGAGCAGAGGTGATACATTTCAGTAGACTACATATCATCAAACTAACCCGCCGAGTATTTATTGAAACTGCGGTCATTTGGCTAAATTTATCCAGAGAATTCATCACACACCTATTTAGATCAGATTTTACCTTAAGAATCTTTCGTCAGGGAATGCTAATTCAACCTCCATGTGCAGAGACTCACCAAGCTCTATCCAATAAAGCAATATCCAGTCCATCTCTGTGTTTTGGATGGCGTACGATAAAAAGCATACCCTCTCTGGAGAAGATTACCTTGAAGACGAATGCGAGACATACTGTAGAGCTTATGTTGTGTCCACTGCCATTGTCCTGACCTGTGGTGCCTGTAATTAACACCTCTTCCCCTCTCTCTCTATCAGGACGTGAACAAATTCAATTTTTCTGCTTCACTGTTTTGTATGGCTCGTCCATCTTAAAAAGAAATGGCACAATATGGAATTTACATTTCAAAGCCACTTAAATATGATTCTTCAGGGGTTTTGTTGGTCTAATGAAGACCAAGAATAATAAAAGAAAAAACATTCAGCGCTAATTAAAACACTGCTCAGAAAATGAGAAATTGTATATTAAAAAAAAAGACTTTCAGACTTTTCTTTGTACAGTGTAAATAAATTGTGAAATTGTGAAAGACCTTTAGACTCACTGAAAGGTATATTGTAAAAACAGGGAAAAAAGGCAGCAGAGTGATGTTAGAAATATTTATATCAGTTTTTATGGAGGAGGGAGGCAGTGAATATTATATGTATGATTTTGTGCTCCTGTGACAAATCAAGTAAAGAAAAAAAGTGAAGTATTAAAATTAAAATGGGACACACCACTCAAGATTTTTATTTTTTTTTGTCTATCTCGTTAACATTTGCATAATAGAAATCGGTCACCTTTGAATGTGTTACTTTTTGTAAATGGTGTGTTGATCTCACTAAATATTCACCAAACTTTTACACTTTTTCCAAAAGACTTCTTGAACCACACTGCCAAATGCAACTTTTCATTTTTTCTTTGTACTGAGCCCTGAAACTGACAAAAAATAAATTTAGTAGCGTAAAGGTCAACAATGGTTAAAGCTATACATTACCAAATATTGAGTAATGTAAAGTTGGTATTTCTCCATTTATTTTTATTCCCATCCATTCATTTTCCCGCCTTTGCTTTTAGTTGTTGTTAGCTAGCTAATTTATTTCCTGTTTTCTATGTTATCTAATATAGAATACAATAGTTATTTAATAGTTGCTTGTTGCACACAACATAAAAATTAGAATTATATGGCGTCGTATAGTAATTAACTTCAGTACAAGTTTTATCTAGAAATGGTTAGCATTAGCTATGTAGCTAACATTTGTTTCCTTTGTTTTTCATTCAGTATTCTGGCTCCCTCTTGTTCTAATATAGTGTTAATTGACGTAAATTGTGTTATTTGTCTTCTCTGTTAACTAATATCATAGTTTGCTTCCCTGAATGTCCTGTATACATCATATTTTAATTTGACATTTCTAAAGCTTGTACTGTTAGCTAAGAAGCTATCACCTTCTCAGCTAGCTACATTAGGTAGTTGGATCAGAAATCTGGCTTATCTTTTCAATAAACAATGTTACTGATCTAAACATTTCGGTCACACCTTAACTAAGAAATTTTAATACAGAAAGTTTTGTTTTGACCCAACAATTCTAGTCCATCTTGTAATAAGCTTCTACTTGTTTTTGTCAGTTTCCGGATTCCAAAGCATTTATATTTTCTGGATAAAAGCAGTATTTTTCCACACTTCTCTTCTTCTAGTAGAGAACAAACAGAGAAAAAGAAAAAAAGATGCTACAGACTGAACACTTGTAATTGTTCGACAATATTGGTGAACTTGTGGGAGAAACCTTTTCTTCTCTTTTCTTTACACCAGTGCTTGTTTGCCTTATGATCAACTGGACTCGCATTCCTTCGAGATATTACTAATGAAATAACGTAGCCTAAAAAAAAAAAAAGTTAAATATTGAGCAGTCAGTTTCTATTGCCTTTTTCAAAAAGACAAAGGTCTGAAGAAGTTTCATTTTCAACTTGTATTGTACTTTCCACGTTATGTGCATTTCATTGACGGCCTCCACCGCGTTGTTTTCCGTTGCACCGTTTGTCAAACCGCTAAGGAACCAGTCAGCCGTTCACGTCTGACCTCCATGAGCGAGAAGGGAAAGTACCGAACCAAAGTCGAGGAGAAATGAAGGAAGATGTTTTCCAGTGTGTTGCTCTAACTCAGTCCACTTACACATTAGTTAATGAGGAGTCTGCTCTTTGAAAGGGTTTGCGGTGAGGCTTTGAATGACTTCCAAATATAAGTGTTTGTAGGAAAGTGATGTTAGTAGAGTTGCTCAAACTGTCCTCAAAGATTGTATATTGTATTTATTTCATATATGTGTGTACATACGTTGAGGCCCCGGTGTTTTAAACGCCAAGAACTGAGCGTTGTTGCCGTGTGGCCAGCTTTGTTGAGTTTTAAGGTGGAAAACGCACTACTCTGACAGTGAAGACCAGAGGGGTTGTGGCGCTTCAATGGTTTGTTGCTAGATGAGTGTCGCAGCACTGAGCTCTACCTCTGCATAGTTACTTATTTCTTTACTTTCATTCCTTTCTATTTCAAATGTTTTTGTGTTTGAGATGCTCAGTTTCGATCATAATTCCCATTCTAACTGTCCACTACTGTATCTGAACTTTTTCTTCTTTTTTTCCCCCGTCTCATCAATGGACATTTTCAGTGAGTTGTATTCTGTAGTTTTGTTTTGTGTATCCCAGTGAGTCTAATTTGCTTTTGTTCTTGTTCTCAATTTGCCAAATAGTTGTTTTTTTTTCTGTGTGTTCTCAACTGTGATTTCTATGTCTCCATTCCTCCTCTGAAGCAATGTTTAGGAAGAAAATACAGCAAGAATTAAAAAAATCAACTCTTGCAGTACATTCTGTCTGACTTTATCTGTACTTTTTTTTGTTGTTGCTTAATTTAAATTTAACACCACCTAAAGACAAATAGGTACCTGCAAAACAATCACGTGTTATTTTTTTTTTTTTTTCTTTCTCCTGACCTATTTATTTATCATCGATGTCATTTTTGTGCACAACCCAACTTTATGTAAATAACTTTGGAGCTCCTCCTGCTGGAGTGGAGCTTTGATTGATCTGAAGGAACAGATCAGTGGAATGCGTTTCAAAATGATGAAATCCGACCAAGACATCATTAATCTCACATTGTTTCATGTCAGTCATAGTTTGAAAAGTCCCAGACTGCCGCTATGCAAACTGAGTGAAAATGTTAGTCGAATTGAATTTAAATAAACTGCGCTAATCCTGACTCACGACTGCGAGTGGAATAATCCACAGAGCTTTAATAATTAAAGCCTGTGAGATGTGTCTCATAACTGTAGCAACATACACACACAATAAAAGTGTAGTTAACTTCTGGCGAGACGTCTCTGCCTTATGAGAGACTCTAAAAATGGAAGTCTGTGCTTCCCTTAATTAAATATGTCCACTATGGTTAGCTGATTTCATCAGTGTATTGTAATATATAGAGATATTCAGTGTGAATTTCTGAGTTTAAATGTTGTTTGCATACAAAAATACAGATTTCCTCTTGTGTAAGTTAAAGTTAATATAAAATATGAACTGCAAAAGAGCATAAGGGAAATGTGGGGGCGGGGGAGTTCAACCAATGAGAAATGCTTGAATTCTCACCCACTTTGTCTGATTTGGCATTCATATGCTTTTTCAATAAAGTATTTCATAAAATAACATTTACGTAAGTTTGTCAGTTTTAGGAAAACTCAAATTCTCCCACCATTGAGTTTTAAATTGTGAGATCTCTATTGTTTCTGTCTTTAGTAAAGTAAACAGTGGTCCTAAAATAAGCTTCTGTCTCCCATCTGATTAATGATTAATTACACTTTTATTTCCCTTGCAACCTGCAAGAAGCAGCTGTAATCCTTCTTCCCCGATAAACTAGCGTCACTTAAGGGGAAACAACAATTTAAAACTGGGTTTTATTTCATGAGCGAGATTCCAAAGTCTGCATACCTGTATGTTCTGTGACTGATCTATGTTACAGCAAGTTCCTCCAGGATTATGAAGGAGTCGATGTGAGCATGCTTGTCATTACCCCCAAAAACTCAAGACCAGTCCAGTTTGGAGCGAGTAAGCCAAGAGGCTTGATGTAAGAATGAGCCAACAGCACAAAAATATCTCTGCGATGCCAGGACGGCAACATGCTTCTGCAAATGTGTTAAGAATAGACCGACAATAGAGCGTGCTCCTGTCTTCTGTTTTCTGGCGACAGGCGGTTTGGCTGCAAAGGGCAGATGAAGAAGTAAGACGGAGCACTTCATTTGGTCTGTCAAACTGTTGGTTTGTTGGAGTCGGTCAGGAAGGATTTCAACCTTAAGGACTGAGCACACGCTCCAGCTGACCTTTGGCAGGAATGGTAGAGGTGGAAGATGGATGAGTTGAAAGATGTAAAGTGAAGTGTCACCTGCAGGACTTTTTCCAACTTTATTTTGAGAGAGCTTTTAGAGCTTTACGCCCAGTAACCATGGTAGAATCAAGTGTCTCTGAGGTCCTCTTTATCTCTATCAGTCACAGCATCACTTTGATGGGTAAGTCGATTTCTCTTGTCTTTATATCGCTTAAACAATCTGGATGTTTTAGGCTAAAATAAAGCAATATCAAAGCAACCATTTTCAAAGGCTGTGTTTCTTCTCATATTAGTGTTTGATTTATTTATTTCACAGGAAAGGTGTGGCTCATTGTTATGATCTTCCTCCGTGTCCTGATCCTCCTCTTTGCCGGATACCCTCTGTACCAGGACGAACAGGAGAGATTCGTCTGTAACACCATCCAACCCGGTTGTGCAAACGTCTGCTATGATCTTTTCTCGCCCGTCTCCCTCTTCCGTTTCTGGCTGGTGCAGCTCGTCACCTTGTGTCTGCCTCACGTCATCTTCGTCATCTACGTCATCCACAAGGTGTCCAACGCTCTCTCCTTGGCTCTGAACTCAACTGGACATGCCAAAGCTTTTCAACTGTTCAAGGACCACAAGGAGCAGTTCAACAAGATGTGTGTGAATAAGGTGCCGGTGGTGGTTGAGCAGAGAGGGGGGCTGTGGTGCTTCACGGGGGCCTACATCCTCCATCTGCTGTTCCGGACGCTGTTGGAAGCCGGCTTTGGGGCCGCTCACTATTACATGTTTGGGTTCTACATCCCCAGGAGATTCCTGTGCCAGCACGCTCCGTGCACCACCCAGGTGGACTGCTACATCTCCAGGCCCACCGAGAAGACTGTGATGCTCAACTTGATGCTCGCTGTGGCCGCTCTGTCCCTTTTCCTCAATTTTCTGGATTTCATTTGGGCCGTCAAGCGATCGCTGAAGCACAACACCAAGAGGAAGATGATGGTTGAGAAAATATTTGAAGAGGAGCGCTGCTTCCGCTCTG